>NW_003299118.1:8209-46236 GCF_000151645.1 Tuber melanosporum | reverse complement strand
CATGATAGTTATTAGCAAATGTAATGTGTTCGCAAGGTGCTAATCACGTTATCGGTAATAGATACGATAGTTGGCAGGTGGCCTGCTCTTCCAGAGAGGAGGCGAGAGCTGAAAACTAAAGGAGGCTTCGACAGTGTACTGAGAAACAAAGAAGTAACCATTCAACCAAGTATATTGAAATACTGTCTGTCGAAGTCTGCCTTTTCTATCGTAGAAACAGGCGGTCTTTAAATACACAAATCTATTCATGTCTAGCATGAACGAAACTAATCAAAGGTATCAATTGATACACTTTGGTGAAACTAATTAAATATCAAAGCGATACTTAAAACAAACCAAGTATTAAAGCGATACTTAAAACAAACCAAGTATCAAAACGATACTTAAAACAAAACATAAAACAAAACTAAGTATCAAACGATACTTAAAACAAACCAAGTATCAAACGATACTTAAAACAAAACATAAAACAAAACTAATAACCGAGTACCCATACCGGTTACATTCCCCAAAACAAAACAACTGTTTAAACAAACAAAACTTAATAATCATTAAAAGCGGAGTCTGAGAGACTAAAGGCTTCAGTTTCCGCTAAAAACTCTTCATCATAAGTATCACACCAGGGACAAGAAGAAATCCTAAGAAAACACTTAGACTCAAAGAAATGTAAATCACAGTAGTCACAAATACCGGATTCATGCTATACATCAACCCAAGCATGGTCACAATCAGGACAGTAGTCTATCCAAAGTATTTCGAAGTAGTCTTCAAGTTGGATCATATCGCGGTTCAACAACAGTCCAACAATCTGTTGCCGCAGCCTCACATTGAGTTCCACATAGTTTGACATCGTTATAGTATTCAGATGGTGATTGGTGATCAGATAAGGTTGTCGAGAGCGTGCTCCATAGCTTGATTTTCCTCATCACTGCTTTCAAATTCCGACTCAAAGTATGGTACCCAAAATTCATCTCTAGTTTTGAGTTCCGCATGCTATCGTTCCATCTCAGGCATTGTTGGTATTCAGCACATTGTGATGTAATTGATCATTGGGGGAAGGGATTCGTTTGGTATGTTGTCTTTCCACCATTCATTCACCATATCTATAGCGTATTCTAGTCCTTCTAGTGGTTCTCAGTGGTTCTCGCTTGTTGGATATCCTTTCCATTTGACTAGGAACTGATTATTTCTATGCCAAAGGTGGTGGTCGCTGATTCCTTGAACTTCCCATTCATCTTTCTTGTTGATGAGGATAGGTGCAGGTCGAGAATGGGTTCTTCCAAGGAACTTGAAATCGTCATTTGGGTAGAATCATTTGACAGTAGAGGCGTGGAAAACTGCAGTATTGTGGTGGTAGATGCGTCCATCCATCTGGACAGTGTAGTTTTCTGTATGCTCATCAAAGAATAAGACTTTGAAAGGTCCTCACCATCGGGGTTGTAATTTCTTGCTGCGTCCAACATTGGTAATAAATATATTTCCATGTACTACGAGCATATCACCTGGTGGAATAGGGACATGTTTGCCTCATCGCTTCTGAGCAGTAGTGGTGCTTAAGAATTGGGCAACTTTAACAGCTTGGAAGGCATTATTCCGAATTGCTTGATGGCGGTTTAGGTGGTCATCAGAGGCAGGGACTGAGGAGTTCTTAAATAAAATTGTAGGTAGGAGAGGGTATTGCAGGCCGAAGACTGCCTTGTATAAAGACATTTCCAAGGTGTCTGAGAATCCGGTATTGATATATGCGGCCAGTTCAATAAGGGCTGGTTTCCAGTTTGTTTGTCGTTCATTTATCATGTTCCTAATTCCGGTCATAACTTCGCAGATTTTTCGTTCTGCTTGGCTATTAGTGTCATGATGTCCGGGGGCAGCTATGATGTGGTTGATTTCGAAGGAGATCAAGGTTTGCTTCTAGAATCTGGCGGTGAAATGGGGATCAGCATTACTGATAATAGATAAGGGGTACCCATGGGGGTAAATAGGTATCGTTAGAGGTTATTCCATGTATCTTTGGAGGAATCGGTAACTTTCTTGGGTATGAGCCATGTGTATCCGGAAAACCGAACCACCGCTACCAAGGTGTGTCATATCGGGCGGATTTGTTGAATGGTCCTGCGAAATCGATAGCATAGGATTCGAATATTTCAAAAGGGAGTTGGAGAGTTTGCGCTTTCCCTTCACGTATTTGTGTTCGCTCCTTATTTGCCTGATAGAGTTCGCATTGTTTGACGAAATCGTAAAAGTCCTTTGCATTTCAGGCCAGTACACATATTCTGAGGCTTATTGGAGATTGCGGTCCACACTATGGTGTCCTTTGTTGTGGACTTTGGTGATGACATATTCCCTAATAGTCATTGCATTGAACATGTGGCCTTTCAGGATGGATAGGCAATGTTCACCATAACCGGTGCTAGTATAGACCTTTCCATTGGATATGTTGTAGGGGGCGAGGTCTCCATATCTGGAGCTATCCATAGCTTTGAAGTAGATGGGATCATGGCGATATCCAGCTATCATTTGGCATGGGAAGGAGGAGGTCAATTCTTCCGTAGTTGATCAAATATCCCGTTCATCCTGAATGAGGGATCCTCTTGTTGGCTCGAGAGGGGCTTTCTCTTCTTCTTCAAAGATTTCATAGAGTTGTCGGCGGTGCTCGAGAATTGTAGGGGGTATGACAGAAACAATGGTCTCATTGTTGTATACTCATAAGGGTCCACCATATAGTGGTCGTGAATCGATGATGGGAGGAGAGGATGGTGGCGCTGAGTGTGGGGGGTGTAAGTAGGATATTGCATCCACGTAGGCTGCTGCTTGTTCGAGTTCTTCAAGACTTTGGTATTGTTTTGGGACAGGATTAAAGTTATAAGGGGGTTGGGTTGAATCATCTTCATTGATCATCTCTTCTGTTCCTTCTGCGGTATCGAAGCTGGTGTTTTTAGAATCATCAACAGACATATAGTACGGTCGCTGGTATCTGTTGCCGAATTTAATCTCAGTTTGGTGATAAGGGCAGGTATCGAGATCGCAGTGGGACCAGTGGAGTCAGCTTTATTCAAGCTCGTGAGGAGGTGTGCTGCGGAGGATGCAATTGTCTTTCCATTCGTCATCAATGTCCTTTCCTTGTTCAGTTCCGGCAGCTCTGTACATGGTATAAGAGGAAGGATTAGAGGGAGCGGCAGAGCTGGCGGTAGCCATCAATAGTTCTTGCTCATCGGAGGTGTCGTCAGGGCTGTCTTCGCTTTGTCTTGTGAGGTCATGAACTAGAGGAGAGTTTGTGAGTTCTTGGTTCTCATAGGCAGGAGAGAGCATCAGCTAAATAGTGCATTCTTCCTGGTGTATAGATGATATTTGCATCGTATTTGCTGATCTTGCCTATCTATCTTGTTCTTCTCCTTCTAGGTACTCTTTCTGTTTTAAGATTAGTGAGAGGTTGGTGGTCGGTAACAATGGTGAAGGTATTGCCCATCAGGATGTGGTTGAAAGCGGCGAGAGCATCTATCACAGCAAGGGCTTCCTTGTCTGTTGTTCCATAGTTCATCTGTGAATTAGTGAACTTCCCGCTGTGTAATGCTGCCGGTCTTACCATTTCACGGGAGGCTCCTTGTCCAACCCATGCTCCAACTCCAATGTCCGACGCACCAGTAATCAGCCATATTGGGTCTGGCCAGTTTACTGTAGTCAATAGGTCATATAACATTGGTGTTTTTCATTAATTCCTTGATGTTGGTAAAGGCTTGGTCATGAGTGTGGGTCCAGATAAATTCTGCATTGCCGGTAAGGTCTGTGAGCGGCGCTGTCACAGTGGCGTGGTGTGGAAGGAACTGGGAGATATAGTTGACTAGTCCTAAGAATTGCATGAGTTCCTTTTGATTCTGGGAGGTTGTCTATTCTGTTAAACAGGATATTTTTCTAGGGGCTGTATGTATTCCTTCGTCATCTATCACATGTCCCAGGATGTCGAGCTTATCAGCAAATAGAATTGATTTGTTTCTACTGGCGTAGAATTAAGCTTTCCTTAATTTGGTATAAACCAAATCAATATGGTATGCGTGTTCTATTTTGGTGTTCGAGAAGATGAGAATATCATCAATGTAGACCCAAACAAAATGGTGGAGGTATTCGCTTAGGAGGTTTTTCATAATTTGTATAAAGATGGTGGGTGCATTCATATCACCTTGCAACATAACTCGGCTAATGAAACTTCCGAAGGGTGTTTTGAAACTGTTGTAGCGTTCGGATTCCACATCTAATCTTGTTTGGAAATAGGTATCGCTTAGGTCAATCTGGCTTCGGAATCTAGCCCATCCAACTGCATTCAGGATTTGGGTTTGGTTTGGGATAGCGGAGCTGTCCATAACTCTGTTTTCATTCCGTAGTTTGAGGTCAACCAAGGGGCGGATCCTTTTTCCATCTGCTTTGGGTTAAACAAACATAGGAGCGGCACCTGGGGCTTCTGCTCGGTAGATGACTCCTCTTCTTTATTGTTGGTTGATCCAATCATAAAGTGGACTATTGTATTCGCCAGGAATAGAGTAGGTGGGTTGGTTCTTAAGATTAGAAGGGTTTTGAAGGCAAATGTGGTGGTTCACTTCTCTCATAGGCGGTAGTTCTTCGAGAATCTGATCAGAGAAACCATCAGAGTTTTCATCCAATAGGCGTTGGGCAGTTGCTTCGCAGACTGCGTCTCGGTACTCTCCACTTGTTGGTTTGCATGAGACTCTGACCTTCTGATCTGGGAAATCGATGGTTGATTCCCCACACCTGCTTATAGCTTTGTGGCGGTTCAGGAATGACATTCCTATTAGGGCATCATATTTGGCTAGGTTCCCAACTAGCATCTCCTGGGGAGGTAGGATGGCAGAACCAAGTCGAATAGTTATGCTACAGGTTTTATGGCTTGTTGATCGTGATCCCTTTACTGCCATATTGACAGGTATGGGTTGGTTAAGGTTTCGAGTTGGGAGTCCATGGACAGAGACAAAGGCATTACTGATCATATCTCTTCCGATCACGTCCATGTCGAACAGCATTCGAGCCATCTTGCTATTGATGAGAATAGTACCTTCAAGGGCGGTGTGTACCTTAAATGTAGTCGGAGGTCAGACACTGTTGCACTCCACATCGATATATCCAGTATGGATTTCCTCATATTTGCTGGATTGGGTATCATCACTATCATTCTCAATATTGTTGGCCGATGCTTCTTGCTTAATCGCTTTTCTTTTCCCTTTCTTTGTAGGGCAGTTCTTTGCTATGTGTCCAGTTTTTCCACATTCAAAGCATTCTCCTTTCTGCTGTCTCGATTCTTTGGAAGGTTTAGTTTTCCTCTTGAAAACCCAAGGTGTATCTTCTTCAAAGTTACCGGAGGGTTTATGTTGTAGTTGGCTGTTCCTGCTAGAGGACATCTGTGTTTTGTATGCCTTGGTCTCATGGAGGATGGCGTCCTTACGTTCTGCTCTTGCAATTATTGTTGCAATATCATTGTCATCTTCCTGGAGTGGTTCTACTTGTCACCAGAGGGTAGGATGCATGGTGTCATAGAATCATCACTTAAGGATGTATTTTAAAATACTTCCTTTTTTCATTTGGTCCTGATACATCAATAGATCCGTTGCTACATCTGTAATTCTCTTGATATGTGTTCCATTAACTTGTTTGAGCTGGTTGAATTTGTTGTATAGGAGGTCGTTGGTAAAAGAGGATTGGAATCGTCCTTTCAGGCAATCAAGGACTGTAGATCCTCTTAGTCTCATATTTCCGCCGTAATCCTTATAGCATTGGTGGTATGTGTCGGTTGCCTTTCCTTCACAGAATGATCCAATGTATAGTCCAGTTGTAGGGTCTTCCACATTTTTCCCTTGCAGGAGAAGATAGTGTGTGAGTTCCGTCGCCTATCGGTCAACGGCTTGAGGTTTGAGGTCTTTTCCTTGTCCTGTAAACTTTGCTGGAAGGTGGAGTTTAAACTTTGGAGGTTCAAATGCTGCGGGTACCTCCTCTTCTTCAGGCCTAGCCCGAGACTTTCCTCCTCTATAGGGCCCTCCTTCTGTGCTAGCCATGTCTGATTCGCTGCTGGATTTGGGGTTGATTGCAGGTTCAAAAGAAAGCTTCTTTGCTGGGGTAGAAGGGAATTCTCCTGGAGGTTGTGTGTCATCCGTGTTTGCAGGTTCGCCCAGCTCCTTAGCAGAGCGCCGGGGTTGTTTCTTTCTTGTCAGGTCTTGTTCTAGGATTTGCTTCCCACTCCTGGTCGTCAAGAACTCTATGTTGGGTTTGTGACGAAGTCAAATGTGCCATTATTCTGCCGCTTCTCTCCACTAGCGTTCTGAGGTGGATATAGATAGGTTGATCAGGCCTGAATTTGGGACAGGTTCTTAACCACTTGCTGAGGTTAAAAAAATGTAATGTGTTCGCCTGGTGCTAATCACGTTATCGGTAATAGATACGATAGTTAGCAGGTGGCCTGCTCTGCCAGAGACGAGGTGAGAGCTGAAAACTAAAGGAGGCTTCGACGGTGTACTGAGAAACAAAGAAGTAACTCTTCAACCAAGTATATTGAAATACTGTCTGTCGAAGTCTGCCGTTTCTATCGTAGAAACAGGCGGTCTTTAAATACACAAATCTATTCATGTCTAGCATGAACGAAACTAATCAAAGGTATCAATTGATACACTTTGGTGAAACTAATTAAGTATCAAAGCGATACTTAAAACAAAATATAAAACAAAACCAAGTATCAAACGATACTTAAAACAAACCAAGTATCAAAGCGATACTTAAAACAAAACATAAAACAAAACCAAGTATCAAACGATACTTAAAACAAACCAAGTATCAAACGATACTTGAAATAAAACATAAAATAAAACCAATAACCGCGTACCTGTACCGGTTACAGTAAAGATAAGGCATCATAGTACTACTTGTTAGACAAAGATAAAGTTGACTGCTTCATCTAAGTTTTCATCCTTATTAGAAACCTTTCAGTTTCCAGGTTACGTGTCTGACTACTACAATAGACATGTGCCAGGTTATTAGGGACAAGCTTACAATACTCTCTTGGGAAGCCTCAAGGTACCTCTAATGTATATATTGTTCTTTATTGATGCCCTTAATCTTCCTGCAAAAAGGACACATGTACTTCCACTCATGTCATAATTGCCTTAACTTCGACATCCCCTTTTGCCCTTGATTTCTACTCTACTCTTCGTGAGTATATCTCTTCTAGACTAGCCACACACTGTCATTGTCAGTACCAATGAAATGACCTAAGTCATTTTTTCATTTTCGTCTAGTTCTCAGAGCCTGTCACCTCTTAGAACTTTGGCATTAGAGATATTTCTGGGATGGTGGACTATTGTCACTGTGCTTGACCTTGGTGTCTTAAATGGTCTCTTGTTCACCCTTGTCCTAGATACCTGAATTTGTTGCCAGCTGGTTTTGTACTCGTGGTTTTTCTTTCTGCCATGAGAGCAATGGTCTTCCCACTTTCTTTTGTCAACTGTTGACTGGGAGATTTCTTCATGAGCCCTTTTGTACTTTGTATTTCTAGCAAATATCTTTACCTGATGTTTGGGTTCCAGTTCCCGCTTCCTTGTTTTGGAGTAACCACCTCCCTTTATAACAGGTTTCTTTCTTTTTATCTTTGCTTGATTTTTGTTCTTGGGTTTCTTGTCTGAGAATATTTTTGCAGGCTCTGACTTATCCCGGTATAGGTAGTCCCATTTTGGCTATTCCTCCTCATTCCTTCCTGCTTCCCAGACAGCCTTTTTCAATTTTCCATTGATATCATATTTGTTCCGAGAAAGTTATTATCTAATCTTGTCGTGCAACTTTCTATTACATACTATACGCCAGGCTAGTCCTATTAGTCAAGTGTGGAGATTGAGATTATACATTCTTCCCATAAATATCTGAATGTCATTTGTGTACTCGAGTAATTCCATGTCCCTTATGGCTTTAAGTCTGTCTTCGAGAGAGGCATACTGACTAATGAATTCAAGTTTAAAGCAAGTCCATGAACTCAGTTCCAGGTCTTATTCCTCTCCACGGAGGACATCCATTGCTTGCCGATACCATACTACTATCAGACTAACTTGATCGCTTTTTGTTCTTCCCAGGACGTAGATGATATGTTCACAATCATCATGCCAAATCCAAAGATTTCATTCGAAATAATTCACATATTGAGTTAACCAATGGTAGATCCATTGACAGGTCTTTGCTTGGAGAAAAGGGGTGGGTCTGCAAGTCACTTAACAGTTTGGGCCAATGCTTCTGCAAGCACGTTGGCTGTTCCACATGTTTCAGGAGTTAACTACTGTTTAAATCTAGATGGTTTTTCTCCACGCTTTTCATTATTTTATCATAATTTCCATCATCATTTCCATCATCTGGGTCACTATCCAGTATTATAGGAGTTGGAGTTTCTCCTTCTCTCAACTTTCACTTATTTCAGGTAAGAATTTTCTCGGGTTCCTCTATTTCTGCAGTATCTTTCCATTGTTCTGGAACTGAATCTAATATAGCATACAGACTACTGGGTTGTCCATTATCTAGTGATTTAAGTTTGGCAAGTACAAGGGATAAGGTATCGGGTATATGAGTTTGATCCCTTTGAGTAGTACGGGTAAAGTTACTATATCAATCTGCCTTCTATACCTGTCAGGTGGCCAGATTAGAAATGAAGTTTCGTATTGCTTAGTTCTGTTGGGTCTGTTGTACTCTAAACTGAGGGAAAGATTGTTCCTGAATAAGATCTCATGCAAGAGTATCTCACTGCAGTTGGGTGGTTACCACCTCATGATAATCTGGTCGTGTATCCAGTACTACTAATTTAGCAACTATTTCCCTGTTGATCATTTCTTGCATTTCTTGGACATTTGCTTCCACTACAGTACACTGAGGTAATATCATGACTACATCATTGTCATGTATGTCTTGTCCTTCTAGCAACCTTTACTGAACCTCTAACACATGCAAGCGTTGGCCTGTAAGTGTAACGTGTTCGCAAGGTATTAATCACGTTATCGGTATTAGGTACGATAGTTGGCAGGTGGCCTGCTCTTCCAGAGAGGAGGCGTGAGCTGAGAACTAAAGGAGGCTTCGAGGGTGTACTGGGGAACAAAGAAGTAACCGGTCAACCAAGTATATTGAAATACTGTCCGTCGAAGTCTGCCTTTTCTATCGTAGAAACAGGCGGTCTTTAAATACACAAATCTGTTCATATCTAGCATGAACGAAACTAATCAAAGGTATCAATTGATACTCTTTGGTAAAACTCTTTAAGTATCAAAGCAATACTTAAAACCAAACATAAAACAAAACCAAGTATCAAAGCGATACTTAAAACAAAACATAAAACAAAACCAAGTATCAAACAATACTTAAAACAAACCAAGTATCAAAGCGATACTTAAAACAAAACATAAAACAATACCAAGTATCAAAGCGATACTTAAAACAAAATATAAAACAAAACCAAGTATCAAACGATACTTAAAACAAACCAAGTATAAAAGTGATACTGAAAACAAAACATAAAAACAAAACCAATAACCAAGTGCCCGTACCGGTTACATTCCCCAAAACAAAACAACTGTTTAAACAAACAAAACCTAATAATCATCGAAAGCGGAGTCTGAGAGACTAAGGGCTTCAGTTTCCGCTAAGAACTCTTCATCGTAAGTATCATACCAGAGACAAGAGGAAACTCTAAGGAAACACTTAGACTCGAAGAAATCTAAATCACAGTAGTCGCGAATACCAGATTCGTGCTGTACATCAACCCAAGCAGGATCGCAATCAGGACAGTAGTCAATCCAGAGGATTTCGAAATAGTCTTCAAGTTGGATAGCATCGCGGTTCAACAACAGTCCAACAACCTGTTGTCGCTGCCTCACATTGAGCTCCACATAGTTTGACATCGGTATGGTATTCGGATGGTGATTGGTGACTAGATAAAGTTGTCGAGGGCCTGCTCCATAGCTTGATTCTCCTCATCGCTGCTTTCAAACTCCGACTCAAAGTATGGTGCCCAAAATCCATCTCTAGCTTTAAGTTCTGCATGCCATCGCTCAGTTTCTGGCATTGTAGGTGTCCAGCACATGGTGATATAATTGATTGTTGGGGGGAGGGATTCGTTTGGCATGTTGGCCTTCCACCATCCGTTCACCATATCCATAGCGTGCTCAAGTCCTTCCAGTGGTTCCCAACTGTTTTCGCTCGTCGGATATCCTTTCCATTTGACTAGGAACTGGTCATTTCCATGCCAAAGGAGGTGGTCTCTGATTTCTTCAACTTCCCATTCATCCTTCTTATCGATGATGATAGGTGCAGGCCGAGAGTGGGTCCTTCCAGGAAACTTGGAGTCGTCATTTGGATGGAATCACTTGACAGCTGAGGCGTGAAAGACTGAAGTATTGTGGCGGTACATGTGTTTATCCATTTGGACAGTGTAGTTCTCTGTATGCTCGTCAAAGGATATGACTTTGAAGGGTCCTCGCCATCGGGGTTGTAGTTTCTTGCTGCGTCCGACTTTGGTAATGAACATGTTACCGTGTACCATGAGCATGTCTCCTGGTGAGATGGGAACATATTTGCATCGTCGTTTCTGGGCCGTAGTGGTGCTTCGGAATCGGGCAGCCTTAACAGCTTAGAAGGCATTGTTCCGAATTGCTTGGTGGGGGTTTAGGTGGTCATCGGAGGCAGGGACTGAGCAGTTCTTGAATAGTGTTGTTGGTAGGAGGGGATATTGATGGCCAAAGACTGCTTTGTATGGTGACATCCACAAGGTATCTGAAAGTCTGGCGTCGATATATGCAGCGAGCTCAACAAGGGATTGTTCCCAGTTGGTTTGTTGTTCATTGATCATATTCCTAATTCCGGTCTGAACTTCACGAATCTTTCTTTCTGCTTGGCCATTTGTCTCATGATGTCCAGGGACAGCCATAATGGGGTTTATTCCGAGAGAGGTTAAGGTTTGCTTCCAGAATTTGGCGGTAAAGCGGGGGTCAGCATCACTGACAATGGATAACGGGTACCCATGGGGGGTAAACAGGTATCGTTGGAGGTTATTCCAGGTGTCTTTGGAGGAATCGGTAAGTTTTATTGGTATGAGCCATGTGTATCCAGAGAATCGGTCCACAGCTACCAAGATGGTGTCATATCCAGCGGATTTGTTGAATGGTCCTGCAAAATCGATAGCATATGATTCGAATATTTCACATGGTAGTTGGAGGGTCTGTGCTTTTCCTTCAGGTAGTTGTGTTCGCTGCTTGTTTGCCTGGCAGAGTTCACATTGTTTGATAAAATCGCGGAAATCCTTGCGCATCTCAGGCCAGTAAACATATTCTGACGCATATTCAAGGTTGCGGTCCGCGCTGTGGTGTCCTTTGTTGTGAATCTCGGATATGACATATTCTCTAATAGTCATTCCATTGAACATATGGCCCTTTGGTATGTATAGGCAATGTTTACCATAACGGGTGCTGGTATAGACCATTCCGTTTGATATGTTGTAGGGGGCAAGATCTCCATGCCGGGAACTATCCATGGCTTTGAAGTAAATCGGGTCATGGTGATATCCTGCTATCATTTTGCTTCGGAAAGAGGAGGTTAATTCTTCTGTGGTTGATCTAACATCTCGTTCATCCTCAATTAGGGACCCTCTTTTTGGTTCGATAGGGGCTTCGTCTTCCTCAAAGGTTTCGTAGAGTTGACGCCGATGCTCGGGAATAGTAGGGGGTATAACAGAGACCATGGTTTGATTGTTATATACTCGTAATGGTCCACCATATAGTGGTCGTGAATCGATTATGGGAGGAGAGGATGGCAGGGCTGACTGTGGGGGGTGTAAATAGGATATTGCATCCACGTAGGCTGCTGCTTGTTCGAGTTCTTCAAGACCTTGGTATCGTGTTGGAACAGGATTAAGGGTATGAGGAGGTTGGGTCGATTCATCTTTATTTATCATCTCTTCTGCTCCTTCTATGGTGTCGAAGCTGGTGTCTTTGGAATCGTCAGCAGGCATAGAGTACGGTCGTTGGTATCTGTTACCGAACTTGATCTCAGTTTTGTGAAAAGGGCAGGTGTCGTGGTAACAGTGGGACCAGTGGAGTCTGCTTTGTTCAAGTTCGTGAGGAGGTGTGCTGCGGAGTGTGCAATTGTCTTTCCATTCTTCATCAATGTCCTTTCCTCGATCTGTTCCGGCAGCACTGTACATGGTGTAAAAGAAAGGATTGGAGGGAGCGGCAGAACTGGCGGTAGCCATGGATGGTTCTTGTTCATAGGAGGTGTCGTCAGGGCTGTCCTCGCTCTGTCTTATGTGGTCGTGAACAAGAGGGGGATCTGGGATGTCTTGATTCTCATATAGGCGGGAGAGAGTATCAGCTAAATAGTTTGTTCTTCCAGGGGTATAGATGATTTTTGCATTATATTTGCTGATCTCGCCTATCCATCTCGTTCTTCTTCTTCCCGGTATTTTTTCTGTTTTAAGATTAGTCAAAGGTTGGTGGTTGGTGATAATAGTGAAGGTATTGCCCATCAGGATGTGGTTGAAAGATGCGAGAGCATCAAACACAGCAAGGGCTTCCTTGTCTGTTGTTCCATAGTTCATCTGTGAGTTAGTGAACTTCCTGCTGTGTAATGCCGCTGGCCTCGCCGTTTCATGGGAGGCCCCTTGCCCAACCCATGCTCCAACTCCAACATCCGATGCATCTGTAATCAGCCATATCGGTTCTGGTTTACTATAGTTGATAGGTTGAATAACGTTGGCATTTTTAATCAATTCCTCGATGTTGGTAAAGGCTTGGTCATGAGTGTGGGTCCAGACAAATTCTGCATTGCCGGTAAGGTCTGTCAGCGGCGCTGTCACAGTGGCGTGGTGTGGGAGGAACTGGGAAATATAGTTGACTAGTCCTAGGAATCGCATGAGTTCATTTTAATTCCGGGGTGTTGACCATTCCGTTAAACAAGCTATTTTTCCAGGTGCTGCTTGTATTCCTTCATCATCTATAACATGTCCTAGAATATCGAGTTTATTGGGCAAACAGAATTGATTTGTTTCTGCTAGCGTAGAATTTAGCTTTCCTTAGTTTGGTACAAACCAATCCTATATGGTAGGCATGTTCTATTTCGTGTTCAAGAAGATGAGAATATCATCAATGTAGACCCAAACAAAATGGTGGAGGTATTCACTCAGGAGGTTTTCCATAATTCGCATAAAGGTGGCGGGCGCATTCATATCACCTTGTAACATAACTCGGCTAATGAAACTTCCGCAGGGTATTTTGAAACTGTTGTAGCGTTCACTTTCTGGATCTAACCTTGTTTGGAAGTAGTCATCGCTTAGGTCAATCTTACTTCGGAATCTAGCCCGTCCAACTGCATTTAGGATCTTGGTTTGGTTTGGGATAGCGGAGCTGTCCATAACCGTGTTTTTGTTCCGTAGCTTGAGGTCGACCAAGGAGCGGATTCTTTTGCCATCTGCTTTTGGTTGAACAAACATAGGAGCGGCACCTGGGGCTTCTGCTTGGTAGTTGACTCCTCTTCTGTGTTGTTGGTTTATCCAATCACAAAGTGGGCTTTTGTATAAATCGGGAATAGAGTAGGTGGGTTGGTTCTTAAGATTGGAGGGCTCTCGGAGGCGGATGTGGTAGTTCACCTCTCTCATAGGCGGTAGTTCTTCGGGTATTTGATCAGGGAAAACATCAGAGTACTCATCCAATAGTCGTAGGACTGTTGCTTCACAGACTGCAGCTCGGTATTCTCCGCTTGTTGGCTTGCATGAGACTCTAACCTTCTGTTCTGGGAAATCGATAGTTGATTCCCCGCACCTGATTATAGCTTTGTGGCGATTCAGGAATGGCATGCCTATTAGGGCATCGTATTTGGCTAAATTTCCAATCAGCATTTCCTGGGGAGGTAATACAGCAGAATCAAGTCGAATAGTCGCAGAACATGTTTTATGGCTTGTGGATCGTGATCCCTTTACTGCCATATTGACTCGTATGGGTTGGTTAAGGTCTCGGGTTGGGAGTCCATGGGCAGAGACAAAGGCATTACTAATCATATCTCTTCCGATTGCGCCAGTGTCGAATAGGACTCGAGCCCTTTTGCCATTGATCAAGATAATACCTTCCAAAGTGGTGTGTGCTTTGAATGTAGCCAGAGGTCGAACACTGTTGCATTCTACATCAATATATCTGATATGGATTTCTTCATATTCACTTGATTGGGCGTTATCTCTTTCAACATTGTTGGCCGACGCCTCTTGCTTAATTGCCTTTCCTTTTCCTTTTTTTGTATGACAGTTCTTTGCCATGTGCCCTGTTTTTCCACATTCAAAACATTCTCCTTTTTGCTGTCTCGATTCTTTGGAGGATTTTGTTTTCTTCCTGAGAACCCGTGGGGTATCATCTTCAGAGTTGCTGGAGGCTTTGTGACGTGGCTGGCTGTTCCTACTAGAGGATGTCTCTGTTTTGTAGGCCTTGGTCTCATGGAGAATGGCGTCCTTTCGTTCTGCTCTTGCAATTATTACTGCAATATCATCGCCATCTTCCTCGAGTGGTTCTACTTCTCGCCGGAGGGTAGGGTGTATGGTGTAGTAGAATCGTCACTTCAGGATGTATTTGGAGATACTTCCTCTCTCCATCTGGTCCTTATACATCATTAGGTCTGTAGCCACATCGGTGATTCGCTTGACATGCATTCCGTTAACTTGCTGGAGCTGGTTGGATTTGTTGTATAGGAGGTCGTTGGTTATAGAGGATTGGAATCGTCCTTTCAGGTAATCGAGAACTGTAGATGCTCTCAATCTTACATTTCCGCCGAAATCCTTATAGTATTGGTAGTATGCGTCAGTTGCCTTTCCTTCGCAGAATGATCCAGTGATAGGTCCGGTGGTAGGGTTTTCCACATCTTTTCCTTGTAAGAGTAGGAAGTATGAGAGTTCTGTTGCCCATCGTTCAAAGGCTTCAGGTCTGAGGTCTTTTCCTTCTCCTGTGAACTTCGCTGGGAGGTGGAGTTTAAACTTAGGGGGTTCAAATGCTGCAGGTACCTCCTCTTCTTCAGGCCTTGCCCGAGATTTCCCTCCTCCAGAAGGCCCTCCTCTTGTACTGGCCATATCTGATTCGCTACTGGATTCGGAGTTGTTTGGAGGTTCAAAGGAAGGCTTCTTTGCTGGAGTAGAAGGGAATTCTCCTGGAGGTTGTGTATCTTCCGTGTTTGCAGGATCGCCTGGCTCTTTAGCAGAGCGCCGGAGTTGTTTCTTTCTTGTGAGATCTTGCCGTGGGATTTGCTTCCCACTCCTGGTCGTCAAAGACTCTATCTTGGGTTTGAGATGAAGCCGAATGTGCTGAGATTCTGCCGCTTCTCTCCGCTAGCGTTCTGAGGTGGATATCGATAGGTTGATCAGGCCTAAATCTGGGGACAGGTTCTTAACCACTTGCTGAGGTTAAAAAAATGTAACATCTTCGCAAGGTGTTAATCACGTTATCGGTATTAGGTACGATAGTTGGCAGGTGGCCTGCTCTTCCAGAGAGGAGGCGTGAGCTGAGAACTAAAGGAGGCTTCGAGGGTGTACTGGGGAACAAAGAAGTAACCGTTCAACCAAGTATATTGAAATACTGTCCGTCGAAGTCTGCCTTTTCTATCGTAGAAACAGGCGGTCTTTAAATACACAAATCTGTTCATGTCTAGCATGAACGAAACTAATCAAAGGTATCAATTGATACTCTTTGGTAAAACTCTTTAAGTATTAAAGCGATACTTAAAACAAAACATAAAACAAAACCAAGTATCAAATGATACTTAAAACAAACCAATTATCAAAGCGATACTTAAAACAAAACATAAAGCAAAACCAAGTATCAAACGATACTTAAAACAAACCAAGTATAAAAGCGATACTTAAAACAAAACATAAAAACAAAACCAATAACCAAGTGCCCGTACCGGTTACAGTAAGCTAGCTAACAGAGTTTTGAAGGCAATATTGACAGTATCAATACTGATTGAAATATCCCGCCGTATTTGACCTATGACTCTTCCTACCCTCGCAGCAAGCCTAGCGAGCTCTGCTGCATGGATATTTGGACATGGTATCAAGGGTCATAAAACTGGAGAGGGGACCCTTGAGGAGGGTGGAGCAATGAAGATTGTACTTACTGGTCCTGTGAAGGGCTTTCAGAGAGCCGGAGAGAGAGAGGACAAATAACTCAGAGTTGTAGAGTAGTGATCTTCAGAGGTATCCATTAGGTCTCCTGAAGTAATCTGCTTATAAGGTTGTAATATCTCCTTTACTCATTTGCGCGTATTAGGAATACCAGGATCCAATACTTAGGAGTTACCCTAAGTAGGATAACCTCACCCAGAATCGGAATCTCTAGTATCCCACATCCCCCTCTAGCCCCCTTACAGGGCCCGCACATCATTATACATATCAATCTCAGTTGTGTCCTGTGAAAGAAATTCCACGAAATTAAATGTATCAGAATAATACCGTATACGTCGTAGTCATCCATCCAACTGGATCCTGTTTGCAGGATATATGAGAGGAGACCTTCGGCTAGGTCTGAGAAGTAGAACAGAGTAAGTCTGTCCACTACTCAGAGCTACTAGGCTTCAAAGATGTGATACCTTTAGCCTAAGCTATAGGTAACGGGATGTTTCCATACAAGGAGATGGTATTGAATGGTAAAGGATCTTAGCAAGAGACCAATACATTCACACCCACTCTACAATATCTAGAAGAGTCTAGAACTCCGAAAAACACTACTATAGAAGTTATTAGACTTTAGAGAGTATTGCAACTAGATTTTGGAACACGTTGTAGTTACGAAGACAACTTCTAATACTATGACAGTCAATGAAATCCTGTTACCCAGAGCAACCAAGGGTTGCTGACCGAGGGAATATTTGTCAATCCGGTGGAATACCTTTCTGCAAATTAGTAGGAAGTCCTCCGGAAGACATCTATCAGTTGGGTCAGGAGTTATGGAGGTTCAAAATCTGGCAACCAAAAAAGGGTTGTGATTACGACTACCTTGGCAGTTGTGTTGGCACTAGGTACCAGTAGCTACTCATAGGCATTGGGGTTGTACAGTAGGGTTTGGCATACACTTGGGAGCGAGGCTTGGCACACATGTATTTCTCTTAAGTAGCGGCGTCAGAGCTAGGAAATACACAAGTCATTCTTTCACCACCACGCGCACACTACAGGTTATGAGCCTCTGTGCTTACGATTGACAGGACCAGTGTAAAAGCAATTATCTATGGATTTATGGCGGTTCTTTTCTGTCTTCCTGGTCATCTTTATTTTATTTTATCTTTTTTTTCTCCTCTCTTTTCACGGTTTTTACACGGCGAGAGAGTGTTCGGGCCCATGATCTAGATTAAAAATGTCACAACTACTAGATACGCAGTTGGCCAGACATCCAACGTTTCCTCTTTTGGGGGACGACAACTTCGGCCCATGGCGGCAGCTCATGTCTGATCAGCTGAAAGAGCTAGATCTATGGTAGATTGTTTCTGGATGGGAGGTTGCCCGAGACGGAACTGGTATGGACGCAGTGGCAGTTGCAGTGCATGACAAATGGCTTCGGCGATGCTTTCGAATCACAGCCAAGATTCGCAATTCAATGGAACCTCACATTTGCGCCCAGTACACATCGGACACCTATGACGAGAACCCAAAGGCACTCTGGGAGAAGCAAGTGGAAGGCTACCGCAAGGAGCTTGGTCTTGAGCTCTACTATTTCCGGAGATCGCTGTTCGATTGCACTGTAGAGATACACGGGACAGTGGCGAAATACGTCCACGTAATCGATTGGATTATCGAATGCCTACGTCAAGCCGAGGAAATCATTAAGGCGTGTGAGAAGACATTCTACTTGCTTAATGGACTCCCTGCTTCCTGGCATAAGTGGCGGGACCTGCAGGCTACAGTAGTGAAACCAGATCAACCTGACAAGTTTATTACAGCTATCAAAGTCCACAAGGCGAGCCTCAATCGTGACCGGGAGGCCACGAACGATACAGTCCTGGCTGTTAGTAGCAAGGGTTATAGGGGTGGAACTGGATCGGGACATGGAAGAAGCAAAAAGGTTGAACGCAGCCATTCCCGGGGTAGGAGCAGGTGCGATACGAATGAGACCTTAACCTACTATTACTGTCAGAAAAAGGGACACAAACGTACTGAGTGCAGGAAGATGAGGTCTGATCAGGCGAGCGGAGTGGAGCAGGATAAGGTGAACACACTCACTGAGTCGATGGTAGAGTCTATGTCTGGCACCGTGAGCAGATTAATATTCACTGCCTTCAGCTCCCTCACATTCCCCGCAAGCCAAGGTCAATGGCTGTTGGACAGTAGTTGCAGCACTCATGTCACCGGGATGAGGGAGTATTTTTCACGATACACCTCAAATGTGCCTGGAGAACACAAAGTTTGAGTCACCAATAACTTGGAGATCGATGCCCTCAGGACAGGTGAGATTACACTCTGTGTGCGAGACCCAAGAACCAAGCGTGGCTAGAGCTTTGTGATTCTGGGTGTCCTATACGTACCGGAATACAGGAAGAACAGTTTGATGTCTGTCTCACAACTGCACAGTTCAGGTTACTTTGTTGATTTTCACCAGACGGGGGGAGCCTCTCTCCAGACAACGGACAGATTGGGCGTCCCATTTGAGGAGGTCAATGGAATCTACATTTTACGAGGAAACTTGGTGGAAGACAAGGAACAAGCGATGGCTCTTGAGCAGAACACGGCAGACTCTGAGAAAACTGGGTCTCGACAGGCAGCCCTCTGACATTTTCGTCTCGCACACTTGGGACTTAACGTAGTGCGCAGACTGTCAATGGAAGACAACACCATACTATGACTACCGGTGGTGCCGCATTGCGTGTGTACTGGATGCGCCTACTGAAAGATGATATGGAAAGCTTTTCCATCTTTGCTGGCTAGCTCACGAGCATCCGTGGTACTTGAGATCGTTCACAGCGACATTACAGGACCTGTGAGTCCTAACTCGCTCGGGGGAGTGGTCTATCATATTATGTTTACAGATAACTTCACACGGTTCAAGGTCGGATACCTTATCAAACGAAAGTCTGATGCTTTGAAGTGCTTTAAGGATTACAAGGCACTGGTGGAGAAGCATCACAGAATGCCGGTACAAAGACTACGTACTGATGATGGTGGTGAATATACCTCCAACGAGTTTACCCATCTCCTGCAACAGGAAGGAATTGAGACGCAGTGTACCACGCCTTATACACTACAGTCAAATGGCATGTGTGAGAGGGCCAACCCGATGATCATCGGAATGACACGAGCTTTTCTGCATGCAGTTAGCGCACCCAAGGAGCTTTGGAGTAAGGCTACGATGACTGCGATCTACGTATCGAACAGGGTGCCCTCGAGTGCTCTTGCACGCGGACGAACACCCTATGAGATGTGGTTTGGGAAGAAACCGTCTTATGACAATCTACGCGTCTGAGGATGTGTCGCATATGCTCAGGTCCCCAAGGAGAGCCACAAGAAGTTGGACCGGACAGCTCAGAAATGTATGTTCGTCAGGTACACTGGCACGGCACAGCAGTATCGACTTTACGATCCAAAGAAACGGAAGATAATTCTCTTGCGGGACGTGATTTTCAAGGAGGCTACGTTGGATTACCTAGTCAAGACCAGCAACGGGACACCCCAAGCATGGTTTTACGCCCCTATGGTGCAGCCATGGGAAGAACATCTGGTGTGGGGAGACGAGTTGGATGGAGAGGAACCTGACTTTGAGATGCCGGACCGCCACCAGTCTGAGTCTAATGAAGAGACGGAAGATAGAGAGGATACGGATGGGTCAGTGGATGAAGTTAGAGAGGAAGTGGTACAAGTACAAGTACGTGGGCCGGAAGCAGGCAGGAAGGCTTCGAGGATGGTACGAGAGCTGGAGGCTAATGGGGATAGCAGCTTCTGGGACACACGGAAGGGGAAGCTACCAGTGGTACATGAAGGGAGATGAACAAGGAGTCACGGCACGAGTCAGGACATCGGACACTCAGCCAATGCCATGATCGAGACAGTCTACATAGTTGAGATGGGTCCCACGAGCTACAAGGTGGCCATGGAGACCATGGAGGCGGAGCAGTGGCAAGCCACGGTTCACTCCGAATGAGTGTCAATAACGAAAAACAAAGTACTCACATTCGTAGATGGTGTTCCAGACGGGAAACACACAATCCCAACAAAGCTGATACTCCAAAGGAAGCTCAATCCACAGGGAGAAACAGCCAGATACAAAGCGAGACTCGTCGTACAGGGATTTCGGCAAATAGAGGGTCTAGATTTTACAGAGACCTTTGTACCTGTAGCAAGTCTTGCTTGTGTGCAGATTGTGCTGGCCGTCGCATGGGTACGTGGATTTGCGTGACATCAGATGGATGTAATAACAGCTTTCCTAGGTAGTAAATTGGAGGAGGAAGTGTATGTGAAACTCCCATACAGGGTTCTTGGGGGACCACGGCTGGCGCGTCTCAACTGCAGCCTATATGGCCTGAAGCAGTCACCATGATGCTGGTACTCTACGATGGATACATTTCTGGTTACAAAACTTGGATTCCGGCGTGCACAGTTTGACTGTTGCATCTACACACACACAAACGGAACGATGCTCGTCCTCTGCGTAGATGACCGGCTGATCGCAGGGGAGCCTACAACAGTCCTGGACGTTCGCAATCGGTTGAAGGCCGAGTTCGAGATGGTAGACCTGGGTGAGGTCGCTCACTTCCTCGGAATGGTCATATCAAGGGGCATGAAGGAGAGGACAATATACATCATGCAGGAGGAATATATCGAGCGCACCCTGGGGAGGTTTGGGATGCGCGCTTGCAAGCCAGTGGGAGCACCGATGGAATGAAACAAACCAAAGGCAGGTACCGGGGATGATAAACGATGTGAGAGGGCACTCTATCAGTAACTGACCGGAGGTTTAGGCTGGATAGCGATGGGCACACGTCCGGATATCGTATTCGCTCTTTCTTACCTTAGGCGGTTCAGCGCAAATGCCACGGCCCACCACTGGGTGTGTGCGAAAAGAGTTTTACATTATCTGGCAGGCACCAGACCTCACAGGCTCAGTCTGGAGGGAGTGAAGTTGACTCGGTTGACGCTTCATGGCTTTGTGGATTCAGACTTCGCCGGGAATACGAGTTCCTTGAAATCGGCTAGCGGATACAAACTTCTACTAAGTTCCGCAGTCATTCGGTGGCATTCGAGACGACAGTCTATTACAGCTACAAGTACAGCAGATGCGGAATTTATTGCATCAGCTTCAGCAATTCAGGAACTACTATGGTTTCACGAACTTGTGAAAGAAGTCACCCAATCAACCCTTGCGACGAGCGTACTCTACAACGATAACCAGGCATCCTTATCTACATTTAAAGATACCACTTATGAACCTCACTCTAAACACATTGGTGTTCGGGTCTGTCGGATTAGGGAGGTCATAGAAGATGGAATGGAGGTGGTCATGGAATACTGTGGGACGGAGGATATGTTGGCGGATGGTTTGACAAAGCCCTTGGTGGGGACTGGGCATGCCATGTTTGTTAAGCTATGTGGTTTGCATTGATTATGGGTAGTATATAAGGCACGAGATAGTATGAAAATAGCGTTATTTAGTATATTTGGTTTTACTGTACTTAACTCTAGAGTCTTCATGAGATAGCACCGGTAGGGAGAGTGTTGGCACTAGGGACCAGTAGCTACTCATGGGTATTGGGGTTGTGCAGTAGGGTTTGGCATACACTAGGGAGCGAGGCTTGGCACACATGTATTTCTCTTAAGTAGTGGCATTGTAGCTAGGAAATACACAAGTCATTCTTTCACCATGACGCGCACACTACAAGATGCAACCCTCAGATGAAACTGATCATTTCATTTATAATGAAGACAATTGGAGTCAACTCAGTTCAACTTAAGAACCAGGCTACAAGACTAAAGACTCTAAAGAGTGGATAACTACTATTGAGAACAGTATAGTTCCGAGTTAGTTATATCATAATTAGCAAAGAGGATGTGGTGATTTTCAGGGTCTCCAGGTGTTTGCACCTTTTGAGTATAGCCGATGTTACGAGCTATAATCAGGAAGGTACAAATTTGTATGATAAATAGATGTAGTCTGGAAAACACTGAGACGTGGAATATAAATATCAAAGTGCCTCCCAAGCTTTAGCCATTTTCAAGCAATGGAGAAGAGACCTTAACAATATAATATTGTTTTACAATTCTATTTTACTTTACCGAATTTGTAATGTGTTCGCAAGGTGCTAATCACGTTATCGGTAAAGATATGATAGTTGGCAGGTGGCCTGCTCTTCCAGAGAGGAGGCGAGAGCTGAGAACTAAAGGAGGCTTCGAGGGTGTACTGAGGAACAAAGAAGTAACCGTTCAACCAAGTATATTGAAATACTGTCTGTCGAAGTCTGCCTTTTCTATCATAGAAACAGGCGGTCTTTAAATACACAAATCTGTTCATGTCTAGCATGAATGAAACTAATCAAAGGAATCAATTGAGACTCTTTGGTAAAACTCCTGAAGTATCAAAGCGATGCTTAAAACAAAACATAAAACAAAACCAAGTATCAAACGATACTTAAAACAAACCAAGTATCAAAGCAATACTTAAAACAAAACATAGAACAAAACCAAGTATCAAACGATACTTAAAACAAACCAAGTATCAAAGCGATACTTAAAACAAGACATAAAACAAAACCAAGTATCAAACGATACTTAAAACAAACCAAGTATCAAAGCGATACTTAAAACAAGACATAAAACAAAACCAAGTATCAAACGATACTTAAAACAAACCAAGTATCAAAGCGATACTTAAAACAAAACATAGAACAAAACCAAGTATCAAACGATACTTAAAACAAACCAAGTATCAAAGCGATACTTAAAACAAGACATAAAACAAAACCAAGTATCAAACGATACTTAAAACAAACCAAGTATCAAAGCGATACTTAAAACAAAACATAGAACAAAACCAAGTATCAAACGATACTTAAAACAAACCAAGTATCAAAGTGATACTTAAAACAAGACATAAAACAAAACCAATAACCAAGTACCTGTACCGGTTACATTCCCCAAAACAAAACAACTGTTTAAACAAACAAAACCTAATAATCATCAAAAGCGGAGTCTGAGAAACTAAGGGCTTCAGTTTCCGCGAAAAACTCTTCATCGTAAGTGTCACACCAGGGACAAGAGGAAACTTTAAGGAAACACTTAGACTCGAAGAAATCTAAATCACAGTAGTCACGAATACCAGATTCGTTCTGTACGTCAACCCAAGCGTGATCGCAATCAGGACAGTAGTCAATCCAGAGGATTTCGAAGTAGTCTTCAAGTTGGATAACATCGCGGTTCAACAACAGTCCAACAATCTGTTGTCGCTGCCTCACATTGAGCTTCACATAGTTTGACATCTTTATGGTATTCGGATGGTGATTGGTGACTAGATAAAGTTGTCGAGGGCCTGCTCCATAGCTTGATTCTCCTCATCGCTACTCTCGAATTCTGATTCAAAGTATGGTGCCCAAAATCCATCTCTAGTTTCGAGTTCTGCATGCCATCGCTCAGCCTCTGGCATCGTGGGTGTCCAGCACATAGTGATGTAGTTGATTGTTGGGGGAAGGGATCCATTCGGCATATTGTCTTTCCACCATATATTCACCATATCCATAGTGGGCTCTTGTCCTTCCAGTGGTTCCCAACTGTTTTCGCTCGTTGGATATCCTTTCCATTTGACTAAGAATTGATCATTTCCATACCAAAGGCAGTGGTCCCGGATTTCTTCAACTTCCCATTCATCTTTCTTCTCAATGACGATAGGTTCGGGTCGAGATTGGGTTCTTCCAGGGAACTTAGAATCATCATTTGGGTGGAATCGTTTGACAGCAGAGGCATGGAAGACCGCGGTATTGCGGCGGTACATGCGTCCATCCATCTGGACACTGTAGTTTTCTGTATGCTCGTCAAAAGATAAGACTTTGAAGAGTCCTTGCTACCGGGATTGCAATTTCTTGCTGCGTGCGACATTAGTAATGAACATGTTTCCATGTACCATGAGCATATCACCAGGTGGGATAGGGACATGTTTGCGTCGTCGCTTCTAAGCCGTGGTGGTACTTTAGAATCTGGCAGCTTTAACAGCTTGGAAGGCATCATTCCGGATTGCTTGATGGCGGTTAAGGTATTCATTTGAGGCGGGGACTGAGGAGTTCTTGAATTGTGTTGTAGGTAGGAGGGGGTATTGGCGGCCAAAGACTGCCTTATATGGAGACATTCCCAGGGTATCTGAAAATCCGGCATTGATATATGCGGCCAGTTCAACTAGGGCTGGTTCCCAGTTGGTTTGTCGTTCATTGATCATGTTCCTAATTCCGGTCTTAACCTCGCGGATTTTTCGTTCTGCCTGGCCATTAGTCTCATGGTATGCAGGGGCAGCCATAATGTGGTTTATTCGGAGAGAGGTCAAGGTTTACTTCCAGAATCTAGCGGTAAAGTGGGGATCAGCGTCACTGACAATAGATAAGGGGTACCAATGGGGGGTAAACAGGTATCGTTGGAGGTTATTCCAGGTGTCTTTGGAGGAATCGGTAACTTTCATTGGAATGAGCCAGGTATATCCAGAAAATCGGTCCACAGCTACCAAGATGGTGTCAAATCCAGCGGATTTGTTGAATGGTCCTGCGAAATCGATGGCATATGATTCGAATTTTTCCCCTGGTAGTTGGAGGGTCTGTGCTTTTCCTTCAGGTAGTTGTGTTCGCTCCTTGTTTGCCTGGCAGAGTTCACATTGTTTGACGAAATCGTGGAAATCCTTGCGCATCTCAGGCCAGTAAACATATTCTGAAGCATATTGAAGGTTGTGGTCCGCACTGTGGTGTCCTTTGTTGTGAATCTCGGATATGACATATTCTCTAATAGTCATTCCATTGAACATATGGCCCTTTGGTATGTATAGGCAACGTTCACCATAACGGGTGCTGGTATAGACCATTCCATTTGATATGTTGTAGGGAGCAAGGTCTCCATGCCTGGAGCTATCTATGGCTTTGAAGTAAATCGGGTCATGGTGATATCCTGCTATCATTTGGCTTCGGAAAGAGGAGGTTAATTCTTCTGTGGTCGATCTAACATCTCGTTCATCCTCGATTAGGGATCCTCTTTTTGGTTCCACAGGGGCTTCCTCTTCCTAAAAGGTTTCATAGAGTTGACGCCGATGCTCGGGAATAGTAGGGGGTATGGCCGAAACAATGGTTTCATTGTTATATACTCGTAATGGTCCACCATATAGTGGTCGTGAATCGATAATGGGAGGAGAGGATGGCGGGGCTGACTGTGGAGGTTGTAAATAGGATATTGCATCCACGTAGGCTGCTGCTTGTTCGAGTTCTTCAAGACCTTGGTATCGTGTTGGAACAGGATTAAGGGTATGAGGAGGTTGGGTCAATTCATCTTCATTGATCATCTCTTCTGCTCCTTCTATAGTGTCGAAGCTGGTGTCTTTGGAATCATCAGCAGGCATATAGTACGGTCGCTGGTATCTGTTGCCGAACTTGATCACAGTCTGGTGAAAAGGGCAGGTGTCGTGATAACAGTGGGACCAGTGGAGTCTGCTTTGTTCAAGTTCTTGAGGAGGTGTGCTGTGGAGCGTGCAATTGTCTTTCCATTCTTCATCAATGTCCTTTCCTCGATCTGTTCCGGCAGCACTGCACATGGTGTAAGAGAAAGGATTGGAGGGAGTGGCAGAGCTGGCGGTAGCCATCGATGGTTCTTGTTCATAGGAGGTGTCGTCAGGGCTGTCCTCGCTTTGTCTTTTGTGGTCGTGAATGAGAGGGGGGTCTGTGATGTCTTGATTCTCACATAGGCGGGAGAGAGCATCAGCTAAATAATTCGTTCTCCCAGGAGTATAGATGATTTTTGCATCGTATTTGCTGATTTCACCTATCCATCTTGTTCTTCTCCTTCTGGGTCTCTTTTCTGTTTTAAGATTGATGAGGGGTTGGTGGTTGGTAACAATAGTGAAGGTATTGCCCATCAGGATGTGTTTGAAAGCGGCCAGAGCATCAATCACAGCAAGGGCTTCCTTGTCTGTTGTTCCATAGTTCATCTGTGAGTTAGTGAACTTCCTCCTGTATAATGCCCCCAGTCTTGCCATTTCAGGGGAGGCCCCTTGCCCAACTCATGCTCCAACTCCAACATCCGATGCATCAGTAATCAGCCATAGCGGTTCTGGTTTGCTATAGTCGATAGGTTGAATAATGTTGGCGTTTTTAATCAATTCCTTGATGTTGGTAAAGGCTTGGTCATGAGAGTGGGTCCAGACAAATTCTGCATTGCTGGTAAGGTCTGTGAGCGGTGCTGTCACAGTGGCGTGGTGTGGGAGGAACTGGGAAATATAGTTGACTAGTCCTAGGAATCACATGAGTTCCTTTTGATTCCGGGGTGTTGACCATTGCATTAAACAGGCTATTTTTCCAGGGGCTGCGTGTATTCCTTCATCATCTATGACATGTCCTAGGATATCGAGTTTATCGGCAAACAGAATTAACTTGTTTCTGCTAGCGTAGAATTTAGCTTCCCTTAGTTTGGTACAAACCAGTCCTATATGGTAGGCATGTTCTATTTCGGCGTTCGAGAAGATGAGAATATCATCAATGTAAACCCAGACAAAATGGTGGAGGTATTCGCTTAGCAGGTTTTCCATAATTCGCATAAAGGTGCCGGGCGCATTTATATCACTTTGTAATATAACTCGGCTAATGAAACTTCCGAAGGGTGTTTTGAAACTGTTGTAGCATTCGCTTTCTGGACCTATCCTTGATTGGAAGTAGGCATCGCATAAGTCAATCTTACTTCGGAATCTAGCCAGTCCAACTGCATTCAGGATTTGGGCTTGGTTTGGTATAGCCGAGCTGTCCATAACCGTGTTTTCGTTCCGTAGCTTGAGATCAACCAAGGGGCGGATTCTTTTGCCATCTGCTTTGGGTTGAACAAACATAGGAGCGGCACCTGGGGCTTCTGCCTGGTAGATGACTCCTCTTCTTTGTTGTTGGTTGATCCAATCACAAAGTATGCCTTTGTATACGTCAGGGATAGAGTAGGTGGGTTGGTCTTTTAGATTAGAGGGGTCTCGGAGGCGGATGGGGTGATTCACCTCTCTCATAGGCGGTAGTTCTTCTGGTATTTGATCAGGGAAAACATCAGAGTACTCATTCGATAGTTGTAGGGCAGTTGTTTCACCGACTGCGGCTCGGTATTCTCCGCTTGTTGGCTTGCATGAGACTCTGACCTTCTGATCTGGGAAATCGATAGTTGATTCCCCACACCTGATTATAGCTTTGTGGCGGTTCAGGAATGGCATGCCTATTAGGGCATCGTATTTGGCTAAATTTCCAACTAGCATTTCCTGGGGGGGTAGGACTGCAGAACCAAGTCGAGTGGTCGCACTACAGGTTTTATGGCTTGTGGATCGTGATCCCTTTACTGCCATATTGACTGGTATGGGTTGGTTAAGGTCTCGAGTTGTGAGTCCATGGACAGAGACAAAGGCATTACTGATCATATCTCTTCCGATTGCGCCAGTGTCGAACAGCACTCGAGCCCTTTTACCATTGATCAGGATAGGTCCTTCCAGAGTGGTGTGTGCTTTGAATGTAGCCAGAGGTCGAGCACTGTTGCATTCCATATCGATATATCCGATATGGATTTCTTCATATTCACTGGATTGGGGGTTATTGCTTTCAACATTGTTGGCCGACGCCTCTTGCTTAATTGCCTTTCCTTTTCCTTTCTTTGTAGGACAGTTCTTTGCCATGTGCCCTGTTTTTCCACATTCAAAACATTCTCCTTTTTGCCGTCTCGATTCTTTGGAGGATTTCCTTTTCTTCTTGAAAACCCGTGGGGTATCGTCTTCAGAGTTGCTGGAGGCTTTGTGTCATGGCTGGCTGTTCCTATTAGAGGATGTCTGTGTTTTGTAGGCCTTGGTCTCATGGAGAATGGCATCCTTTCGTTCTGCTCTTGCAATTATTACTGCAATATTATCGCCATCTTCCTCGCATAGTTCTACTTCTCGCCGGAGGGTAGGGTGTATGGTGTTGTAGAATCGTCGCTTCAGGATGTATTTGGAGATACTTCCTCTCTCCATTCGGTCCTTATACATTATTAGGTCCGTAGCCACATCGGTGATTCGCTTGACATGCGTTCCGTTAACTAGCTGGAGCTGGTTGAATTTGTTGTATGGAGGTCATTGGTTAAAGAGGATTGGAATCGTCCTTTCAGGTAATCGAGAACTGTAGATCCTCTTAATCTTACATTCCCGCCGAAATCCTTATAGCATTGGTGGTATGCGTCGGTTGCCTTTCCTTCACAGAATGATCCAATGATAAGTCCGGTTGTAGGGTCTTCCACATCTTTTCCTTGTAAGAGTAGGAAGTGTGAGAGTTCTGTTGCCCATCGTTCAAATGCTTCAGGTTTGAGGTCTTTCCCTTCACCTGTGAACTTCGCTGGGAGGTGGAGTTTAAACTTAGCAGGTTCAAATGCTGCGGGTACCTCCTCTTCTTCAGGCCTTGCCCGAGATTTCCTTCCTCCAGAAGGCCCTCCTCCTGTGCTAGCCATATCTGATTTGCTACTAGATTCGGGGTCATTTGGAGGTTCAAAGGAAGGCTTCTTTGCTGGAGTAGAAGGGAATTCTCCTGGAGGTTGTGTATCTTCCGTGTTTGCAGGATTGCTCGGCTCTTTAGCAGAGTGCCGGGGTTGTTTCTTCCTTGTAAGGTCTTGCCGTGGGATTTGCTTCCCACTCCTGGTCGTCAAAGACTCTATCTTGGGTTTGAGATGAAGCCGAATGTGCTGAGATTCTGCCACTTCTCTCCGCTAGCGTTCTGAGGTGGATATCGATAGGTTGATCAGGCCTAAATCCGGGAACAGGTTCTTAACCACTTGCTGAGGTTAAAAAAATGTAACCTTTTCGCAAGGTGCTAATCACGTTATCGGTAATGATACTATAGTTGGCAGGTGGCCTGTTCTTCCATAGAGGAGGCGAGAGCTGAGAACTAAAGGAGGCTTCGAGGGTGTACTGAGGAACAAAGAAGTAACCGTTCAACCAAGTATATTGAAATACTGTCTGTCGAAGTCTGCCTTTTCTATCATAGAAACAGGCGGTCTTTAAATACACAAATCTGTTCATGTCTAGCATGAACGAAACTAATCAAAGGTATCAATTGATACTCTTTGGTAAAACTCCTTAAGTATCAAAGCGATACTTAAAACAAAACATAAAACAAAACCAAGTATCAAACGATACTTAAAACAAACCAAGTATCAAAGCGATACTTAAAACAAAACATAGAACAAAACCAAGTATCAAACGATACTTAAAACAAACAAAGTATCAAAGCGATACTTAAAACAAGACATAAAACAAAACCAAGTATCAAACGCTACTTAAAACAAACCCAGTATCAAAGCGATACTTAAAACAAAACATAGAACAAAACCAAGTATCAAACGATACTTAAAACAAGACATAAAACAAAACCAATAACCAAGTACCCGTACCGGTTACTGAATTTACTTCGCTCTCTGTAGTCATAAATGAAAAGAGTGAACTGGAGCCTTCCTAGACAATCTCTGTCTACAGAAACGAATTTGAATTGGCCTAGACAATTCTGAAGTCTATCAAATTGTATCTGCCTCATAGTGAGCTTCTTATTGTCATATGCAAGGTAGGAAGCCAGCATTTTTAGAAGTTTCCATTTGAGTAGGATATGCGACTGGATACTTGGTGTCGTGGCCACATCATGCGGTAGGACAAGGCAGACAGATTGGTAGAGAGCCTTGGTAATAAGAAGATCTAACAATATACTGTTAGGCAGAGACAATCTGATAGAGTTCAGAATTGTATAGACCAACCAAGATTTATTTCTATAGACGGAAATTGTCTCGGAAGGCTCTAATTCGCTTGTTTTATTTATAGCTACTAAGGGCAAAGTAAATTTGGTAAAGTAAGATAGAATTGTAAAACTAATCTTACATTGTTAAGGTCTCTTCGCCATTGCTTGATCATATCTAACGCTTGGAAGACACTTCGATATTTATATTCCGCATTGGACTGTTCACCCACTACATCTATTTATTATACAACTATGTACCTATCTGATTATAAATCGTAACGTTGGGTATTCATAAAAGGTACGAACATCTAGCAACTCTAGAAATCATCACACTCTCTTCGGCAATTACGATATAACTAATCAGGAATTATATTATTCTCAGTAGTAGTTATCCAATCATTAGAGTCTTTAGACTTATAGCCTAGTTTTCAAGTTGAACTGAGTTGGCCCTAATTGTCTTTGTCATTGATGAAATGATCAGTTTCATCTGCAGGTTATGACTAGGAAAGTAGTTGTAATCGTAACCTCTTTAGATCTCCTGACTTCAAACCTTCATACCTTCTTATTCAACTGATAGATATCTTCCAGAGGACTTCCTACAAAGTTGTAAAAAGCTATTTTACTGAATTGACAAATATTCTCCCCATTGGCAACCCTGGATTACTCTGAGTAATAGGGTTTTAATCAATGTTGTACTATTGGGAGATATCTTCTTAGCTACCATGTATTCCGAAACCTAGTTTTAACACTCTGTGAAGTCCATTGACTTCTATGGTAGTATCACATAGAGTTCTAGACTCTTCTGATAATTGTAGGCTGGATATTAATGTATTGGTCTCTCATTGAGATTCTTTATCATTCGATACCATCTCTTTCTGAGAATCCATCCTACTACTTATTGTAACGTATTCGCTAGGTGCTAATCACGTTATCAGTAATGAATACAATAGTTGGCAGGTGGCCTGCTCTTCCAGAGAGGAGGCAAGAGCTGAGAACTAAAGAAGGCTGCGAGGGTGTACTGAGGAACAAAGAAGTAACTGTTCAACCAAGTATATTGAAATACTGTCTGTCGAAGTCAGCCTTTTCTATCGTAGATACAGGCGGTCTTTAAATACACAAATCTGTTCATGTCTAGCATGAACGAAACTAATCAAAGGTATCAATCGATACATTTTGGTAAAACTCCTTAAGTATCAAAGTGATACTTAAAACAAAACATATAAAAAAACCAAGTATCAAACGATACTTAAAACAAATCAAGTATCAAGTGATACTTAAAACAAAACATAAAACAAAACCAAGTATCAAACGATACTTAAAACAAACCAAGTATCAAAGCACTACTTAAAACAAAACATAAAACAAAACTAATAACCGAGTACCCATACTGGTTATATTTCCCAAAATAAAACAACTGTTTAAACAAACAAAACCTAGTAGTCATCAAAAGCGGAGTCCGAAAAACTAAAGGCTTCAGTTTGCGCCAGAAACTCTTCATCATAAGTGTTACACCAGGAATAAGAGGAAACTCTATGGAAACACTTAGACTCAAAGAAATGCAAATCACAGTAGTCACGAATACCAGATTCGCACTGTACATCAACCCAAGCGTGATCGTAATCAGGACAGTAATCTATCCCGAGGATTTCGAAGTAGTCTTCAAGTTGGATAACATCACGGTTAAACAACAGTCCAACAATCTGTTGTCGCAGCCTCGCATTGAGTTCCACATAGTTTGACATCATTATGGTATTTGGATGGTGACTGGTGATCAGATAAGGTTGTTGAGAGCATGCTCCATAGCTTGGTTTTCATCATCGCTACTCTCGAATTCCGACTCAAAGTATGGTGCCCAAAACCCATCTCTAGCCTCGAGTTCTGCATACTACCGCTCAGTTTCTGGCATCGTAGGTGTCCAGCACATGAAAATGTAATTGATCGTTAGAGGGAGGGATTCGTTTGGCATATTGTCTTTCCACCATTCGTTCACCATATGCATAGCATGCTCTAGTCCTTCTAGTGGTTCCTAGCTGTTTTTGCTCATTGGATATCCTTTTCATTTAACTAGAAATTGATCATTTCCGTGCCAAAGGCGCTGGTCTCTGATTTCTTCAACTTCCCATTCATCTTTCTTATCAATGATGATAGGTGTAGGTCGAGAGTGGGTTCTGCCAGGGAACTTAGAGTCGTCATTTGGGTGGAATCACTTGACAGCAGAGGCGTGGAAGACTACAGTATTGCAGCAGTACATGCATCCATCCATCTGGTCAGTGTAGTTTTCTGTATGTTCGTCAAAGCATAAGACTTTGAATGGTTCTCGCCATCAGGGTTGTAGTTTTTTGCTACGTCCAACATTGGTAATGAACATGTTTTCATGTACCATGAGCATATCACCTGGCGGAATAGGGACATGTTTGCGTCGTCACATCTGAGTAGTAGTGGTGCTTCGGAATCGGGCAGCTTTGATAGCTTGGAAGGCATCATTGCGAATTGCTTGATGGCGGTTTAGGTGGTCATCAGAGGCAGGGACTGAGGAGTTCTTGAATCGGGTTGTTGGTAGGAGAGGGTATTGACGGCCGAAGATTGCCTTGTATGAAGACATTCCCAAGGTATCTGAAAATCCGGCATTGATATATGCGGCCAGTTCAACCAGTGCTGGTTCCCAGTTGGTTTGTCGTTTATTGATCAAGTTCCTAATTCCGGTCTTGACTTCGCAAATCTTTCATTCTGACTGGCTATTAGTCTCATGATGACCAGGGGCAGCCATAATGTGGTTGATTCCGAAGGAGGTCAAGGTTTGCTTCCAGAATCTGGTGGTAAAATGGGAATCAGCATCACTGACAATAGATAAGGGGTACCCATGGGGGGTGAATAGATATCATTGGAGGTTATTCCAAGTATCTTTGGAGGAGTCAGTAATCTTCATTGGTATGGGCTATGTGTATCCGGAAAGCCGATCTACAGCTACTAAAATGGTGTCATAACCTGCAGATTTATTAAATGGTCCAGCGAAATCGATGGCATAGGATTCGAATATTTCACATGGTAGTTGGAGGGTCTGCGCTTTCCCTTCAGGTAGTTGTGTTCGTTCCTGATTTACCAGGCAGAGTTCACATTGTTTAACGAAATCGCGAAAGTCCTTTCACATTTCAGACTAGTAAACATACTCTGAGGCATATTGGAGGTTGCAGTCAGTACTATGGTGTCCTATGTTGTGGATTTTGGTAATAACATATTCCCTAAAAGTCATTCGATTGAACATATGGCCTTTCAGGATGTATAGGCAATGTTTACCATAACGGGTCCTAGTGTAGACTATTCCGTTAGATATGTTGTAGGAGGCAAGGTCTCCAGACCTAGAGCTATCCATGGCTTTGAAGTAGATCGGGTCGTGGCGATATCCTGCTATCATTTGGCTTCGAAAAGAGGAGGTTAATTCTTCTGTAGTTGATTTAACATCGCGTTCATATTCGATCAGGGATCCTCTTGTTGGTTCGATAGGGACTTTCTCTTCCTCAAAGGTTTCATAAAGTTGTTGGCGATGCTTGGAAATAGTTGGGGGTATGACCGAAACAATGGTTTCATTGTTGTATACTCGTAAGGGTACACCATATAGGGGTCGAGAATTGATTATGGGAGGAGACGATGGCGGGGCTGACTGTAGGGGGCGTAAATAGGATATTACATCCACGTAGGCTGCTGCTTGTTCGAGTTCTTCAAGACATTGGTATCGTGTTAGGACACAATTAAGGATATGAGGAGGTTGGGTCGATTCATCTTCATCGATCATCTCTTCTGCTCCTTCTGTAGTGTTGAAGCTGGTGTTTTTGGAATCGTCAGTAGACAGAGAGTACGGTCGCTGGTATCTGTTGCCGAACTTGATCTCAGTCTGGTGAAAAGGGCAGGTTTCGTGATAACAGTGGGACCAGTGGAGTCTGCTTTGTTCAAGCTCATGAGGAGGTGTGCTGCGGAGGGTGCAATTGTCTTTCCATTTGTCATCAATGTCCTTTCCTCATTCCGTTCCGGCAGCACTGTACAAGGTGTAAGAGAAAGGGTTGGGGGGAGTGGCAGAGCTGGCAGTAGCCATCGATGGTTCTTGTTCATAGGAGGTGTCGTCAGGGCTGTCTTTGCTTTGTCTTGTACGGTCATGAACAAGAGGAGGGTTTGCGAGTTCTTGGTTCTCCTGTAGGCGAGAGAGAGCGTTAGTTAAATAGTTTGTTCTTCCAGGCGTATAGATGATTTTTGCATCGTATTTGCTGATCTCGCCTATCCATCTTGTTCTTCTCCTTCTAGGTACTCTTTCTGTTTTAAGATTAGTGAGAGGTTGGTAGTCGGTAACAATGGTGAAGGTATTGCCCATTAGGATATGGTTGAAGGTGGCGAGCGCATCAATCACAGCAAGGGCTTCCTTGTCTGTTATTCCATAGTTTATTTGTGAATTAGTGAACTTCCTGCTGTATAATGCCACCGGTCTTGCCGTTTCATGGGAGGCTCCTGGTCCAATCCATCCTACAACTCCTACATCGGATGCATCAGTAATCACCCATATCAGGTCTGTTTTACTGCAGTCGATAGGTCGTATGACATTGGCGTTTTTTATCAATTACTTGTTGTTGGTAAAGGCTTGGTCATGAGTGTGGGTCTAGACAAATTCTGCATTGCTGGTAAGGTCTGTGAGCGGCGCTGTCACAGTGGTGTGGTGCGGTAGGAACTGGGAGATATAGTTGACTAGTCCTAGGAATCGCATAAGTTCCTTTTGATTCCGGGGTGTTGTCCATTCTGTTAAACAGGATATTTCTCCAAGGGCTGCATGTATTCCTTCGTCATCTATAACATGTCCTAGGATATCGAGTTTGTCGGCAAACAGGATTGATTTGTTTCTACTAGCGTAGAATTTAGCTTCCCTTAGTTTGGTACAAACCAAACCTATATAGTAGGCATGTTCTATTTTGGTGTTTGAGAAGATGAGAATATCATCAATGTAGACCCAAACAAAATGGTGGAGGTATTTGCTCAGGAGGTTTTCCATAATTCGCATAAAGGTGGCGGGCGCATTCATATCACCTTGTAACATAACTCGGCTAAGGAAACTTCCAAAGAGTGTTTTGAAACTATTGTACCATTTGGATTCTGGATCTAACCTTATTTGGAAGAAGGAATCACTTAGGTCAATCTTTCTTCGAAGTCTAGCCCGTCCAACTGCATTTAGGATCTGAGTTTAGCTTGGGATAGCGGAGCTGTCCATAACCGTGTTTTCATTCCGTAGTATGAGGTCAACCAAGGGGCAGATTCTTTTGCCATCTGCTTTAAGTTGAACAAACATGGGAGAGACACCTAGGGCTTCTGCTCAATAGATAACTCCTCTTCTTTATTGTTGGTTGATCCAGTCACATACTGGACCTTTGTATGCATCAAGAATAGAGTAGGTGGGTTGGTTCTTAAGATTAAAGAGGTCTCAGAGGCGAATATGATGGTTCACCTCTCTCATAGGTGGTAGTTCTTCGGGAATCTGATCAGGGAAAATATCAGAGTATTCATCCAATAGGCGTTGGGCTGTTGCTTCACAGACTGCGGTTCGGTATTCTCCGCTTGTTGGTTTGCATGAGACTCTGACCTTCTGATCCGGGAAATCGATGGTTGAGTCCCCATACCTGATTATAGCTTTGTAGCGGTTCAGGAATGGCATTCCTATGAGGGCATCGTATTTGGCTAGGTTTCTAACCAGCATTTCCGGGAGGGGTAGGATGGCAGAACCAAGTTGAATAGTCACACTACAGGTTTTATAGCTTGTGGATCGTGATCCCTTTACTGCTACATTGACTGGTATAGGTTGGTTGAGGTCTCGCGTTGGGAGTCCATGGACAGAAACAAAGGCATTACTGATCAAGTCTCTTCTGATCGCGCCAGTGTCGAATAGGACTCGAGCCTTCTGGCCGTTAATGAGAATAGTACCTTCCAGGGTGGTGTGTACCTTAAATGTAGTCGGAGGCCAGATACTGTTGTACTCCACATAAATATATCCGATATGAATCTCCTCATATTCGCTGGATTGGGCATCATCACTATCATTCTCAATATTGTTGGCCGCTGCTTCTTGCTTAATCGCTTTTCCTTTCCCTTTCTTTGTAGGACAGTTCTTTGCTATGTGTCCAGTTTTTCCACATTCAAAGCATTCTCCTTTCTGCTGTCTCGATTCTTTGGAAGGTTTAGTTTTCCTCTTGAAAACCCAAGGTGTATCTTCTTCAAAGTTACCGGAGGGTTTGTATCGTGGTTGGCTGTTTTTGCTAGAGTACCTCTGTGTCTTATATGCCTTGGTCTCATGGAGGATGGCGTCCTTACATTCTGCTCTTGCAATTATTGTTGCGATATCATCGTCGTCTTCCTCGAGTGGTTCTACTTCTCGCCAGAGCATAGGTTGCATACTGTCATAGAATCGTGGCTTAAGGATGTATTTGGAAATGCTTCCTTTTTTCATTCGCTCCTGATACCTTAATAGGTCCTTAGCTACATCTGTTATCCTCTTGACATGCATTCCATTAACTTGCTGGAGTTGGTTGAATTTGTTGTATAGGAGGTCATTAGTATTAGAGGATTGGAATCGTCCTTTCAGATAATCGAGGACTGTAGATCCTCTTAGTCTCACATTCCCGCCGTAGTCCTTATAGCATTGGTGGTATGCGTCCGTTGCCTTTCCTTCACAGAATGATCTTATGTCTAGTCCGGTTGTAGGGTCTTCCACATCTTTCCCTTTCAGGAGAAGATAATCTGTGAGTTTCACTGCCCATTGGTCAAAGGCTTCGGGTTTGAGGTCTTTTCCTTCTCCTGTAAACTTCACTGGGAGGTGGAGTTTAAACTTCGGAGGTTCAAATGCTCTGGGTACCTCCTCTTCTTCAGGCTTAGCCCGAGACTTTCCTCCTCCAGAGGGCCCTCCTCCTGTGCTCGCCATGTCTGATTCCCAACTGGATTCGTGGTCGATTGGTGGTTCAAAGGAAGGCTTCTTTGCTGGGGTAGAAGGGAATTCTCCAGGAGGTTGAGTGTCTTCCGTGTTTGCAGGTTCACCCAGCTCCTTAGTAAAGCACCGGGGTTGTTTCTTTCTTGTAAGGTCTTGTCGTAGGATTTGCTTCCCACTGCTGGTTGTCAAAGACTCTATCTTGGATTTGAGAAGAAGCTGAATGTGCCGTGATTCTGCTGCTTCTCTCCACTAGCGTTCTAAGGTGGATATTGATAGGTTGATTAGGCCTAAATCCGGAGACCGGTTCTTAACCACTTGCTGAGATTAAAAAAATGTAACGTGTTCGCTAGGTACTAATCATGTTATCGGTAATTGATACGATAGTTGGCAGGTAGCCTACTCTTCCGGAGAGGAAGCGAGAGTTGAGAACTAAAGGAGGCTTCGAGGGTGTACTGAGGAACAAAGAAGTAACCATTCAACTAAGTATATTGAAATACTGTCTGTCGAAGTCTGCCTTTTCTATCGTAGAAACAGGCGGTCTTTAAATACACAAATCTGTTCATATCTAGCATGAATGAAACTAATCAAAGGTATCAATCGATACACTTTGGTAAAACTTCTTAAGTATCAAAGCGATACTTAAAACAAAACATAAAACAAAACCAAGTATCAAACGATACTTAAAACAAACCAAGTATCAAAGCAATACTTAAAACAAAACATAAAACAAAACTAATAACCGAGTACCCGTACCGGTTACAATTATGGCCCATACTAATGATATTACATCTTTGAAGCCTGGTAACTCTCTGAGCTGTGGAATGATATACTCCGTTCTACTTCTCAGACCTGGCCAAACATCTCCTCCTATATATCCTGTGAACAGCATCCGGTTGGATAGCTAGTGGCAACATATATGGTGTTACTCTTTCACCTTCAATTCTGTAGCATTATAGTTACTGGATGCACCTGTGATTGATATGTATGACGATATCTGAGCCCGGTAAGGGGGCCAGAGAGGGGTGTTAAAGGCCAGGCATTCCAATTCCGGGTGAGGTTACCTTGCTGATGATCTACAATCATCATTCCTTGTTTTAATTTAAGATTC
>NW_003299118.1:0-7924 GCF_000151645.1 Tuber melanosporum | reverse complement strand
AAGACATACAAGATATGGGGTCCTACCCCCATTACAGACTCCCACAGTAGTATAGACTTCTATTCCAACTGAATTCATCCACCCAGCTGCCTGAATACCAAGGAGGTATACAAACTATGGTTGTATTTAATGGCTTCACAAAAATCGCCTATTTGATTAACTTAGCAGAAAATACCAATGCATGAGATCTTGCCGAGGCATTCTTCCAATATGCAAGGAAATACCATGGACTACCATCCAAAATCATCTCAGACTTGGATGTAAAGTTTGCAGGAGAATTCTGAGAATCTCTGGGTAATTTATTAGGCGTCAAACAAAAATTGTCAACTGTGTACTATCCCTAAACTGATGGACAAACAGAAGAAACCAACCAAGTGCTGGAAGGTTACTTATGAAGCTTTGTCAGCTATGATCAGAATGACTAGTACTAATTGTTGCAGATAGCAGAATATCCATATAATAATTTAGTGACAAATACAAATGGGATGTTGCAGTTCTACACAAATTCCAAATTTTATCCCCAAACAGAATGGATACAGAAGTGAGAAGCTCAAAATCTAGGAGTAATGATGTATGCTCACCTGATGAAGTTGATTCATGAATAGGCCAAAGAGGCCTTAAATAAGACCAGAGAGGCTATGAGGAAATACTATGAGTGCAAGCCAACTTATCAACCTGATATTAAAATCAGCAACTAAATTATACTCAATGCTAAAAATATCAGAACCAAGTAGCCATCAAAGAAACTCACACCTAAGCGACGCAGACCTTTTAAGGTTATAGCTAAATATGGAGAATGATCCTCTAAACTCAATATATTATACTGATTGAAAATATATCACGTATTTCATGTTTCGTTACTGGAGTCATATTAAGTTTCAGTCCAGCCAGATAGGGAGTAACTACTACAAGAACTGGAAGATATCAACAGGGACTTAGAATAGAAGATAAAAGAAATTGGGAAGTGTGAAATAATTTCATACGTAAGAAGACTACCTGGTGGTTACTGAAGGACCTAAGAATTTCACAAAATAAGATATTTTGTGAAGTCAAAAGGTTGTCCTAAAGATGAAAACACCTGGGAACTGCCTGACCATTTGGAACATGCAAAGGAGATTGTTACAGCTTCCCACAGGGAGAATCCAGAATCAGACAGGTTACCTTAACGGTAGAAGTAGAAGGTTGAGGAAAAGGTTTTCCTTTCATGGCCAAGCAAATGCAAAAGGGTTTTTTACCCTACCCCGATATGTTTTAAAAAAAAATTAAGATATTTGCCCCCTTAAAGGCATTTGAGGTAATGCCTTCAGGGTGGAAGCTAATGTTAGGCATATGGAATTAGCGTAGTAGTATATATCATATGGTTGAATTCATAAGAATCACATCTCCAATCTATACTCACATTGAGTTATATTAGTAATGAATTATTATATGATATTTTTTATAAGTAATGAGTGAGCATGAAAACCTCTCATATTATACACAAAGTTACTCTAACTGCAGATGTTTGCCTTTATCCTATAGAAAGGACTTCTAGCTTCACATGTGAAGTCAAACAAAGGAAAATAGTAGGTTAGTTAAAATATTATGAGGCATTTATTACAGATAAGTCATATCAGTCGTTGTTACCCTATAGTCACTTTGCTAACACTATTGGTAGTAGCCATATTGGACAGTAATAGAATAATGATACGATAAGACAACTAGTATTTCAACAGAGAAGAAAGCATATTAGTGCCAAGTGATGGAAGGGAATAGAACAGTAAAAGTTCTTCCCATGTGAGCCAAGCAGTTATTAAAAATAAGGCATTGAAGTACTATTGGTTTGACTAAAATAAAGCTGATCACTTCATCTATTACTAAACATGTACAATTGGAGTATGAGGATACCCATCAACACTTATTGGCAATCGAGGAGCAGAGAACATCCTACCAATAAGTGCAAACCACATAGGTTGGAATTGTAGGACGTTCTCAGTACTTATACGATATTCAGGAAAAAGAGTTAAGAAATTTTCAGAGTCTATGGCAATTCCAACTAGTAGACCCAGGCAGGTGAATAGGAGAAATATTAGGAGGTACTTAGCTTATAGTAAAATTAGATGTACCAGCTGCAGAAACTCACACAAGATATAAATATAAGGGTTCCTCCTCAGCTTTAGACTCAATTAAGCAATGGAGAAGAGATCTTAACAATATTATAAGTTTGACTCTTTAATCGATTATGCAAACAACTTTCATACTCAAAGTCGTTTTAGCTAACAGAGTTTTATTACCACTCAGATGAGCCTTCTTAGACAATTCTCCAAGATCGGTTATTGGGTCCTAGTTAGATTCATTCTTTTTCAAATCGACTATGGCCTAACAGATGCTTTTGAGAATCAGGGAATAATGCCTGCAGATATTTTCCAGCTCAAAGTCTGAGATGAAAATAGCACAGTTCTGATCATCTCTTGGAAAAGGTCTATTCTTGACACTTGAATTTTTCAGAGGGTTGAACATGGCAATTCATATGTATTCCTGACACTTTTCTTCTATTGCAGTAACATCTCTCTCCAACTTAATCGCCTTCGTATAGTTGCAGACTTTATGAAAAAGCTTACTTCCTAGCGTTTCAGGTATGGTATTGTTAATAGTTTGCTGAGCAAGTAAGTAGCTACTAAAGGAGTCACAATGGCAATTAGACAAAGATACTGAGCCATTTTAGCCCAGATGTAATCAAACACTACATGCAGCTCCTATTTACCATGGATACTCAATCTCTGTTTCTTGGAAAGTAATCTCGTGCTGAACTAATGGAGGCCTCAATTTACATGGGGAGAGTGAGAGATCTCAGAGTACTGGTAAAGCTGAGTTTGGAGGAAAACAATATGGAGGAGAGTGATCATCCTCAGTTATCCATTCTGGATGCTGAGCAGGAGGAGGTCAAGAGGAAAATCCTAGTACTTTACAGATCAATTAAATATATTAAAGAAGCTTCATTGGGGAAACACCACTGGATGTTGTCAGAGTAGATAAAGAATTTGAGAAAGAAGGTTAGGGCTACTAGACTTACTCAAGTATGAGAAAAATATTACTGGCAATACAATTACTCAGAAATCTTGAATCAACTTAACAATAGAGAGGCTCCTCACTAAAAGATTTCCACTGCTGTCCTCAATTTTAAACTAGTCCCACATAACTGAATTACCAGATACTTCTTTTACCATATAGAGTTTGATATTTCCTAAGTTATAGTAGATATAGTAGAATGGTGTTACGATCAGGTTACAGTACCTTTTTAACAAATGGAAGCCTCTGTTTTGTACCTCGCAATGGCCAAACCTGAAGGTAGACCTTTGAGCTATACATCAAGCAATAGTGTCACGACACCTCAACAGTATCTAATATGTACACCTCCAGATCTGCTGGATGAATATGCCCCTTTTGCCTCAAGGACTTTAAAGTTAGCACTATCCCTGAGCTTCATGTCTGTACAATACTGCGGACTAGAATCTGACATATACACACTCATATAGTCAAACTTAAGTTATCCGCAAGTGTTGCTTGCCCCTATTTAGAATATTCAATATCTCTGGAAAATGACAACCATCTTAAGAGCCATTTCGTAAGGTCTACTATCTTAGAGTATAGCAATAAAGATGGATCAAGTAGGAGTACACTCAAGATAGATTAAGGATTCAGGATTCACTAAATAAAGACATTTCACCTTCCGTAATGTAGGATGAGAGGAATATGTGCATAGACAATGAAAAAATACCAAGTATCAAGCTCTAACACATTTTTAGTAGCAGCCAGTGGTACCTTGCGATTGCAATTTCTAAGTTAATTTCCTTGAACTTTCCGTGTTTAGCTCTATTATCTTGTCCTCGTTCTGTATTTAGTATTTTATTTGGGCTTAATATCCCCATTTGTAATTATTCTTAACATCTATACCATGCACTAAATCATTTGTAACAGAGGACACCTTGGTGAAAAAATAAATACATGCACTCATTCAATTTCCATAGTATTTTTCAGTAACTAATCAAGTCATGGATTGATTATTAGAAATAACAATTTCCTAATACGATTAAACTTGATCTCTAGAAACTGGAAATTACAGTACGAGCTCGTCCTGCTTAACAAGATGAGAAATAGATTACAGGGATGACAGACCAATGCTAGTATTGGAAAATTCTGTTTTTCTGTTGTTCCATAACCTCCAACTTCCTGTATTGTTATCCTTGTTATGAGTTTTTCTTTTACTTTGTACCTCTTTGGCTCAAATTTGACCATATAATCTAAATCTCATCTAGAGTCAAGTTTGTATTCCAATCTTGGTAGTGTTCACAGTACAGTACTAATACAGTATCACTACTATGAAAACTTATTAAATCCACTATTGGCAGCCAGGCACTTAGATTTGTTTTTATGGTATGATAGAGTATGGAAATATATATCCTGATGTTGTCCTAGTACTGTAGAAGCCTGGTGCCGAAACTGGTCACTAGTATAAGGGTTATCCACTGAAAACAGCCATATTCACAGCCTTCCAACTACTAATCTAGTGAGTTTTTCCAAACCAGATATTTACTTATATATAAAACAATTTCTGTTATCTGACTTTTCAACCCTTAAGACTCTATATCTGAACTGGTTAAGGGGTTATCAGAGGAGCTATACTGTAGTTGAAAAGATAAGACCGATTTAACAATGTGAAACGATTAAGCGACTGGCTATGATGGAACTAAAATGAAAATTACTAATAACAAAACAACAAAAAGTGGGCATTATGGTAAGATGAAAATTTTCTCTCTTCCAATTCAACTTGTCACATAATACTTAGCTAACTAGTTGACTAATGGAAAAGATAGGAGATATTTATATCCAAAAAAAAAAAAAAACGATGAGTACATAGCATGGAAATCAACATTCTGTCTTTCTATATATTACCACACATTCCTTTTCCACGTATATCTCCCACACCCCCATCCAAACTCCTTTTCTAACCAAAAAAAACTATAAGCTTAAAGAACTCTCTTCCGCTGTCCAAGCCTCCGCACATGCCCCTACTGCCTTACAAAAGAACTATCCCAATGCTTTCTAGCATCCTCATTGCTGATTTCTCACAAGTGATTCTCCTGCTCCTGCATAAGGGGGTCTCCCACCTTCCTCTAGACGTCAAAGAGCAACGATAGTAGTAGTGGGTGAGGTAGTGAAACAGACAAATAATAGTGCACACGTGGGCGACAGTTGACAAAGGAGAAAATGTAGGGGCAGATATCAAAACTAAAATGATAATGACTCAAAGTGTTGGGATGTGAATGGCTGACAGTGTGCAAACAAACAGGTGATAGTAATAGTATATGGAGCAGCATTTCCAACCTAGTTGGTACAATAGTCCTGGTACAATTTCATATATCACTCAATTGCTTTACATTGGTTTAGAATTTATTCAAAGAACACTGCTACATCTCTAATATCCCTGTCTATGTAACCTTCATATCATCTTTATTCTCTAATCTAACCAGCACCTTCTATTCTCCTCATTTATTCTACTAGAAGTACAAAATCAGACTCCTCCATAGCTTGCCACAAGAGTTGTGCAAATTCTTGCCCCAGCTACTCAGTACTGACTGCATCTGAAATATTTGCCTCTGTGGAAATAAAAAATGGATTCCAGATTGTGTGAATTCCACAATCTACAATATTCGTTTGCATGGTATATTTCTAATAATATCAGGGCTTGGTAGGAAAAAAAAATAAGATAGATATTATACATACAACCTATTCATATCTCTATTCTTTGGCCATAGTATCAGAGGTAATGCTCATTTTCTCAAGTTCCTTTTACCAACTTCAGTAACAGATACACAATTTTAGATGTACCTACTATTTCACACCTTATTGCATTACCTAAGAAGTGACAGATCTTTACACTTTGTTTCTGCCAATTCATAACTGCCACAACTCAGTGGTTTCCACCAACTAATAATGGAAATCTAATTGTCTTCTCGTAGAAATTGGGATGGCATAGGAGAAATTTCGTGAGTAGCCTAGACTCACTGGCTAGATATGAATGATGGAAAATATACTTCTCTTTTCTTGATCGATGCGATTTCTGTAGTAGAGGAATAGGAGGTAGTTGACATGGCCTCCTACTAGGAAGTGTCCAGAAACAAGTCTTGACATCATATCAGGGTGAAATTCATACTTCTGAAATAGATTGTATAATCGATGCTCCCTTAGGAAAGATAAATCGTGAGATTCCAACCATACTAAGATGAATTCTTCTGGGAGTAAATATAATACAATGTCAATGTCTTAACAGTAGAGTTGTAAAAAACAAAATGGTAAAACTTAATATCACTAAGCTACAGATTTGCTGAATTATGTCCAGATCTCAAGAGGTAGTTGATTGCCAGAGTAGAGGAGAACTCACATATACGTAAGTAGATTTGATATACTACCAGTTGCTCCCCATCACTAGTCTGCATTTATATATACCCAACCCCCTTGGGCTATCAAGCCAACCTCTATGGATCCGACTAAAGATCCTCTATAGTGAACTAGACTACTCTATAGTTTGATAACATCCACCAGAAAGAATAGTTTTAGCTACTGCATCTACAATGCAACTGCAGGAGTAAAAGCTCTTCTTATTACAGACATGTCAGTGTTGAGCTGAGAGGCCCAATCAGATAGAATATCAACTATGGAACTCTCTACCCATATTATTTAGGATGATAGCTATGGACCTTTCCAGATTAACCCCTTCAGGGATTGACTACCAATAGGCACCACCTACAGCCAACTCTCCTAGAAGTAGGTCTTATCATGACCTCAAACTAGTATCTTAGAGTCCTTAACGATTCTCTAATGCTATTACACTTTTGGCACATTGGACTTCAGTTACCTCTCCAATAGGCTTCTGGTAACCTGACATACTACTTCTAACTTCAAAGTGGTATTACCCTATCAGTTCTGATCTGTTTTGCACAAAACCAGCTGAAGACTATTCTCCAGGTTCACCTCTACCACATCTGCTATCAGGCAGACAGCATCTAGTCTGATAAAGGATGTGACTATATGCTGTATTATAGGAGCATCTTTACATATAGACTTTACTTAGCGTTTATTACTGGGACCCATTTCCAACAACTGAGGCACTAAGAGCTAGTTATTAACTTCATGTTAAAAAAAAAAAGTCATGTAAATCAGACCAAAACTGAGTGAGCTATAGCTCTTTAAAGTTCAACAATGTCAAATAGCTCTATTTCTGACAGTTTTGGTCCCATTTGGCTAATTTTTTTACCCAGTTAATGATATTAATGGAGGTTATTTTGTCCCCACTCCTGAGAAATGGGACTCCATAATAAGCCTACTTTTACTAGGCTTACAAAAACTCTCCAGGCTGTAGCCGATGATACTAGGGACTTATAATAGGACCAGAGGATAGTGGTAGCCACTATACCTCCGAGTTATAGCTTGTTCGGAGCTCAATTGATGGTGCAGGAGTGATCTGCACAACCTGAGATTCAAACTTTCTATGCAGTTTCACCTGACAAACAATCTAGTAACTTTCTCAAAAGCCTTGCATGACAAGTTACTTTCAAGGTAGGGTAACTTGGCTCCATAGTAGGGTAGTCCATAGCCCAAGGTAGGGTATCTCTAGTCTGAAGGTAGGGTAACTCTATCCATACTCACTGTCAAGAAATTCGAAGTAACTCATAAATTAACTACTTAGGTTACCCCACTCAGTAGGGTAACTACTACTCCGTACTAGTACCTATGTACTTCTTAGTATGGTATAGAGTGAAATTGGTTAGGTAACGTAACACCCAATGAAAAAAGTCAGCACTTCAGGGCACCCTTCTCCACAAATCAATACTGCACAACATGCTAAAACACCAACCACCAGTAAGCGATACATGGCCTCACTAGA
>NW_003299117.1:1521040-1528274 GCF_000151645.1 Tuber melanosporum | reverse complement strand
ATTGGCGAAAGCGGTTCTGTAACAGGTGTATTATGGAATACCCTCCTAGACGTCTTTTACAAACCTGGATTTCACAAGAATCTAGCAAAAGATGGGCTCAAAGGTACGATGACACACCCGAGGCCCTTGGAGGAAACCCCATCTTCCTGAAATCCGTTTATAACGACGTATGGGAACACATAGAACTTCGTAAGGTATGGACAGCCATGGAAAATGGCCTCGACAGGACTGATACTCCCCTCGAGGACGTCTCCCATATCATGTTATCGCTCCGAAAATTTAGGAATCTCGGAGAAATCAACAACAAGTATAACGCTGACATAATTCGCGGTTATAGAATCTCGGAAGAGGTCACTATAAAGGACAAGCCGGCCCCGAAGGTCCCTGTCCCCGCGCCTACGAAGACAACGGCTTTGAAACCCGTTGAACAAAGTGGAATGGTAAGGAGAAATCCCTTCGCCCAATCTGCAAGTAGACTTGATCGATACGATGTTGACGGATGGCATCCCCAGGGATCCCACCGCCATTAAGGTGGTTAACTACGTCCATAAGACGGTTTAGCCCGCCTGATTATAAGTCCGTTTTTACCTCATTGGAGGCGAATCATTAGGTTGGTTCGGACGGCAGCTTCAGGTATGATGGAGACGACACCAATCGTTACATCATCATGTATCAGTCACTACTACCCATCTCTGGTAAGAGAACAGCTCGGCCATGGAGTGAAATCCTGACCCTAGCCTAACCCTAACCCGAACCCTAACCCTAACCCGAACCCTAACCCGAACCCCTAACCCTAACCGGCTAGTGTGGCTAGGCGGTGTGGCGCTGTGGCGTTGTGGCGCAGTCACGTGAGTGGCTGAGCTGTGGCACTGTGGCGGCGTGGCGGTGGCGTGTGGCGGTGGCTCATGGGCACGTGATGGCATCACGTGGTGGCTGGTACATGGGGCTGAAATCTCTTGGCGCGCCACTTCCGTAATAGGAAGGTCGTACCCACTTTCCGAAATAGGAAATTTTCCGTAATAGGAAATATTTCCGTTTTAGGTAAGTGTCCCGATTTGGAAGTTGTCTAGACTAATCCGGTACACACCTCGGCTATGCACGGATAAGCTCGTACATATGCGCATGCAGGCATGCATGCGCGTTGTCCTAGTAGGGATGATCCTAGTACGCGCATATGCGGAACGATGACTACCTATTCTGGCAAGCCTTCCGGTTCCGGCTTACTTGCAGGATGCATGCATGACGGCACGCACACCGATAAATCGGTGTGCCACACCTCGCTTGGAATACGAGGTCGCCGACGCACAACTATTTGCCTCACACCCTCCCACGAGCGGCGAGCGCAAATTTTCGCATCACACCACTAGCGATTTAACGACTTTACTGCGTTTCTCGCGACGGGCGCTCAGGGTCAAACCCACGCCCCCGTCTTCCACACCCGATGGACTTTCATCCACCATCATCTACGGGGAAAGGTATAAGTATCACCCTTCTCCCCCCGTCCTGACGAGTTGATCATAGGTCAACGAAACAAACGATCAATCTCTTTTGATTATTGTCGACACTTTGTTTCACGATTACAACAACTCTCACGTCCTCTTCCCATCAGCACAGCTGTCCGCCCGGCAAGAGAATCGCCTCGCTCGCTTCGCTCGCTCGGCTCACCCTAACCGGCTAGTGTGGCTAGGCGGTGTGGCGCTGTGGCGTTGTGGCGCAGTCACGTGAGTGGCTGAGCTGTGGCGTTGTGGCGGCGTGGCGGTGGCGTGTGGCGGTGGCTTATGGGCACGTGATGGCGTCACGTGGTGGCTGGTACATGCGGGCTGAAATCTCTTGGCGCGCCACTTCCATAATAGGAAGGTCGTACCCACTTTCCGAAATAGGAAGTTTTCCATAATAGGAAATATTTCCGTTTTAGGTAAGTGTCCCGATTTGGAAGTTGTCTAGACTAATCCGGTACACACCTCGGCTATGCACGGATGAGCTCGTGCATATGCACATGCAGGCATGCATGTGCGTTGCCCTAGTAGGGATGATCCTAGTACGCGCATATGCGGAACGATGACTACCTATTTTGGCAAGCCTTCCGGTTCCGGCTTACTTGCAGGATGCATGCATGACGGCATGCACACCGATAAAATCGGTGTGCCACACCTCGCTTGGAATACGAGGTCGCCGACCCACAACTAATTCCCTCACACCCTCTTACGAGCGGCGAGGTAATTTTTCGCACCACACCACCAGCGATTTTACGACTTAGTTGCGTATCTCGCGACGAGCGCTCAAGGTCAAACCCACGCCCTCGCCTTCCACACCCGATGGACTTTCATCCACCATCATCTCCGGGGAAAGGTATAAGTATCACCCTTCTCCCCCCATCCTGACGAGTTGATCATAGGTCAACGAAACAAACGATCAATCTACTTTGATTATTGTCGACACTTTGTTTCACGATTACAACAACTCTCACGTCCCCTTCCCATCAGCACAGCTGTCCGCCCGGCTAGAGAAACGCCTCGCTCGCTTCGCTCGCTCGGCTCACCAGAGCTTTGTGTTACCATGGAGGATTTCTGACCCTGAGTTTGGCTATAGACAATTAAAGAAGTACATAGTTGTATGATAGATAGATGTAGTCCATGAACACTCAGACGCAGAATATAAATATCAATATGCCTCCCAAGCTTTAAACATCATCAAGCAACGGAAAAGACACCTTAGCAATATAATATTGTTTTCACAATTCTACCCTACTTTACCTACTTTATTTCGCTCCTAGTGGTCATAAACGAAATGAGCCAAATCCGAGCCTTCCTAGACAATCTCCGTCTACAAAAACGAATCTCAATTGGCCTAGACAATCTTGAAGTCTATCAAGTTGTCTCCGCCTAACAGGATACCCTCTTTGGGGTAGCCACGGAAAAGAACTCCTATCAGTGCCCTCTGGTGCGAAGTCCAGTTAGGATGCATGGAGGGCTATGGCTGCTCCAAAGATTCCTTGTAGCTCTGTGAGGGGATGACATAAGATAGTAAATTTCACGTATGCACCTTAGGGGCCCACCAAAAGACAAGTCCAACCTAGGAGGGAGGTAAGACCCCCTTCCCCACCACACTGATCAGTCTCCATCAAGGTTGACAAAACACCACCCAGTGATATACAGCGATACCGACTTCTGCAGAAGAAAACTCGTTATTCAACAGTGTCGAAGTTTCCCTAACTTATTTACATACAAAAAGCTCTTTCTGCTCATTAGCATACCGTGCTCTTCTAATTTACTGCTATAGGAAATATATGCTCAATGGAACCTTTGCCTCTGTCTTTGGTAATAGTATACTCTCCAGATTTGAATCCAATTGAGACAATCTGGATGGAGTTAAGGGACATTTTACATGAAAAAATTGGTATACAAATGACTGTGCAACAGATTCGCGTTGCTCTTGAAGAGGTAAATTGAAACTCTAGTTATTATTCTTTTTTATCTAATACTATTCTAGGCTTGGAATAACCACCCACAGGAAAGGATCAATTATCATATTGACTCTATGTCTTAACAGATCACAGCTTGTATTGAGGATGAAGGAGGAAACAATTTTAATTTTTAGGTTTAATTTTTAATTTCTATAATAATTATAATGTATAATAAATAATCCCCGTCATGTTGCCATTTATGTTCAATTGATTCCTTTTCGAGCTCTTCTGTGACTTTGTGCACCTCCCTCTGCACCCTCCTGCAAGCCCGGTCCATTTCACAAACGTCACGACACGACGAGTAGGCGTTCGGCTGGACTTATCCGGAATGTCGGGGGTGACATTGCCTAGTTCCAAAAGAAGTTTCACCACGTCCCCATGCCCTTTTCGAGCAGCCCACAAAATTGCCGTATTGCCTGCCGCATCAGTTGCGTTGAGATCCCATTTCTTCATCTCTAGCAGCGCAGCTGTTGTCTCCACGATTCCAAGGTATACAACCCCGTGGAGTCCTGTAAATCCCGTAGAGATCGACCGCCGGAGCACCGAGTCCCGATTGTCATTGTTATGGGATAAGAGTATCGTAGAGGATACATGTTTATCGTATCCACCGAGAAGTCTTAGTGCAAGCTTGTTCACATTTTCCGTGGTTTCTCCCTTGGCATGTGCTCCCCAGTAACAGGGGGAGTGATTGGTCAGGGGTGCTGTTGGCGGAGGGAGATCAGGGGTGGGGGGTGGGGTGTCCCTTGCGCATTGGGGGTTGGGGTACGATGGGCGGACCTGGGCAATTACCGAGTGGGGGCTGTGGGGTAGGTTTGTATTGTTTGATAGGTACTCTTTCGGAGTGTGGTGCACGAGACGGACAGTATATGTGGACGCTTCGAGAGTGACGAACCCCAAAGAACATCCTAGTAGTGTTTCTATCGTAGGAATGTTTAGAGGATTGAGTTGTGTAGATCCTATTTCCGCCCCCAATGCATGGGATAACTCGTCGGCATGTAAGGGTCGCTCCGAATGTGCCAGCCACATTAGCACATCCATGCCGAGTTTCGACTTGCTTCTCCTCTAGGCCTTTAGGCGTGATAGGGTTTTCGAGTAGGCATCTCGAAGGCCATTCCCTTGTATCATCTTGTCAAGCATTTCCCTTCTCTTGTGTATCGTAATCTCTTCCAGAACCACGTCAATGTTAAGTGAAACAAGAAGAAATCTATATTCTGTTGTTAAACCAGGCCTAGATTAGTCTAAGCGGCTGTTTCCACATACATTTGAGAAATGGTTTTTAGAATTACTCTCATAATCTCGGCCTTCAAATTGTCGTTCATTACTTTGGGTGTGGTGTCTTTGTCTAGCCTCATCTTCAGATATCTCCTAATATCCCTGATTTTAGGAGTGACGGGTATCACAATCGCTTCAGCGAGATATCTCTCGATCTCGTCCCGAATGTGAGGTCTCCCCGTGAGGAATACTCGCATGGTTGGGGACGCCTGAGCAATATCTTGCACCGACTCAAGAAGCTCTCGTTGGTTTTTCGGAAGACATTCATCCAAAGCGTCAATACAAATGAACACTTCCGGTATCGATGCGATCGTAGTCTTCAGCATTTTCACCAGGTCTGAAAGTCGCACATTCCGCCCTCCAATTCCCCCTTTCCCTTGGCGGAAGGCCTGGCGAACGTGCTTCGGGATTCCATCACTCTCTAAAAGTTGCTTGAGGATTGCGCCCAACATGTTTGTCGCGGACTGCTCCTCCTGGGCAAGGTAATCGCAGTACAGGCCTGCGACAGCGGCATCCCTTTCAGGCAATCGATCACAAAGCCAATCAATAACGAGGGAGCTATATCGCTGGCTATCAGTTATATTCACCTGTTCGAAAGAGCTTCTTGCTGACCTTATATGTGTCTTCCCCACCCCCGGATCGCCGTAGCAGAATAAAACGGGCTGATTCGATACGCCTTGGCTACCACTCCACTTCCGAAAATCGTGACTTTCCAGAAGCCAACATCCCACACCATCCAACCGGTTGGTTTGCACACTTCGATGTCTGTGTTGGGGCTCTAATGGCGAGAGCCACTGCTTAATCTGGTTGTCTTCGTTATCGGTTTTGTTCACGGTGATAGTGTTGTTGTAGCTATATGCCACGTTCCCAGTGTTAATGTTTCCGGAACCAAACGATTGTATATTTGTCCTTTGAGCTGCCATGATGTGTTTTGTGAACGCCTAAGTTCGCCGTGGATGCCTTTCTGTGCTAACCAGGGCGTCAAATGGGGTTATGAGCTTTCTAGTGCTCGACAATGAACCGTGAGCGGGCAATTCGACCTGTTTCTTCGGGAGTGCTGTCTGATCATTTCCACGTCAAGGAGAGTTTGGGGGGTGGGGGGCACGGGGCAGGGTGGGGATACCGGCATGGTAGCTACACTCGCGACAAACATGGACAGAGGTACAATGCTGTATCTTCAGCATAAGGCTTCAAGGATAGAAAGAATATATGTCTTAGTGCATTAAAATTTTGTTTTTCTTAATTGGAATTTGAACATATGTAGTTAAGTGTGGTATCATACTTTCACCCCAATGTGATGCACAGGTGATGTGCTGTTTTGGACTCTGAGGTTGCAGTGTATATATAAGTAGCATGAGGTCGTGGCGGATTGCTTGTTACTCTCTAGGTTGAGTTGAGATGAGTTGAGTTTATGTGTTTGATTTTATAGGAGCATGGCATTGTGTATTAGGCTCATCCAGCCCCGAGTCCAGTGTTAAATGATTAGCTAACCTTTTCTTATCAGCTTACACGGGGGGTATTTTCGGCCGAGTGATAGATGCGCCGTTCTACTGTATTCTAGCCATGAACCTGCTGAACTCCACCGATGACCACAAAAGCGGATTCTAATTAATAGTGGCTTTGAGTTTGCGCATTTCATATTCATTCCATTTCATCCATAGAAAGGATTGACCTTCAAAGAGTAACGAAAGAAAGCACGCGTGAAAAGCCACCACACTCCGGGACAAGATTTTTTCGAAATATAAGGAACATAGACAAGGAACCGAGAAAATAGAAGATAAGCAAGAAATAGATGTTATACAACACACTACTTAGAGACAAGAGGAGGGGACAAGGGGATGAGCTAAGATTGGTAGATAGATAGTCAGGGTTGGAAGGGGCAATAAACAAATAAAAGACAAAAAGAGAAATAGAAGGGGTGAGTTAAGAGGGAGGGGTACTGAGGGGGTAGTGTGCTGAATGTCAGATAGTCCGTCAGGTTCGAAGATCTTGCCATGGATGTCAAGATATCCGGGTTCTTTTTGAAGTATGTTCAGATGGTTCCGAGGACTCAGCTGGAGAAAAGTCCATGGAGTTACTGTCACCCACAGACTGAAAAGCAGAGCACTGCTTTTCTACCACCCACTTGGCGACTCTTTTGTGATGCTTCTCAGAAGCTCATGTAAATGGTTTTCGACCGCTGACGTCCGTGATGCCCTACCGCTCTAGGAGCATATCGGCTATCATACAAGCACAGTATGTCGGGAACTCAGATACGCAGGGGAAGTATACTTCAGTGATTGGTATAGAATCGAAGTCCTAGAACGACGTCAAATGTTAATTCTTGTTCCTACACACACCATGTACTGGTATGTCTCTTCACGACTTTTCACACGAACCGACATAGCCCCCACCGTGAGTTTATGCAGTGCTTACACCAGCCCAATATAGTATCTCACCCAGGCTGGAGATACAGCTCCCAGCATATTTTGGGCTCCGCACAGCAAAGAGTTGACTATA
>NW_003299117.1:1452939-1520832 GCF_000151645.1 Tuber melanosporum | reverse complement strand
GTCACAGTAAAACTAGACACAAATAACTTATAGTGGAATAACTACTCGCGGTACAAGCTCCCAAATACAGTACATCCAATCCTACGTAGATTTCTAACCAATTCGCACCAATACAGACAGCTCTCTTCCGGCAGCAAGCATCTTCGGAGTCTCCCCTCTGAAATTCCTGGAGTCTAGATATGCGCCACGAGATACCAAGTAATCGACCAAACAACTGTGCCCATTCATGACAGCGATATGCAGCGGAGTGTTTCCAGTCAACGTCTCTTTTGCATTGTAGGCTGAAGTTTTCCGGAGGAGAAGTGAGGACATTTCCAGACTGCCCACTTCAACAGCATGATGTATTGGAAATCTCCCAGTCAACGTATTCAGTAATTGGGGAGGCGCGCCCGCATCGAGGACCATCTTGAGGATTTCCAAAACTCCTGCATCCACTGCGTCATGAACGATGGTAACCCCGGTAATCCGATCCTTGAACTCCAAAGATTCCCCTTTCTTTATCATAGCACGAAGAGCATTCATGTTATGCTTCCTGATCGCCCAATTAATTGGAGTTCCTCCCAGCAACGAATGCTGCAGGAACTTATCGCTGCCAAAACTGATTAAGCGCTCGTACGCTACCTTCGACAGCGGTTTAGAACAAGTGACAACATAATGTAAAATCGTGTCTCCAGTACTTCCGTTAACTTCGCCGAGATCGAAACAAAGAGATCTCAGCAGTTGTCTGAGGAGGTCACTAGATTCTTGTCCCAAAACAGCATGAATATACTCGAATCTGACGGCAGTGGGCTCATGCTTGGCCCAAGGAAGCAAAACTCCGAGGATCAGGGGATTTTGTTGCCGAACGGCCAGAGCCGGAATAGAACCGGAAGTTCCTAAGGAAATATGTTGCCTCGCTCCATTGGAAAGCAGTAAGGATACCATTCCAAGTCTGCTAGCTTGAACAGCGTAAAACAAGGGAGTTTTTTTAGCTTCCAGGGTGCCATTGATATTGACCCCCAGACCTACCAAATAACAAACAACGTCTTCATAACCTCGTTTTACAGATAGGTTGAGTGCCTGGACTCCTCTCCATCCATCGTATCTTGCCCCACACCGAACTAGAAGCTTCTTCACACAAACATCTCCAATTCCGGCCGAAAGACTTAGGGGTGTCAGGTTTAAACTATCCAACACATCCAGATCGCTTCGGAGAAAGCGTGGATTTTTCACAATCGATAAGATAACATCCAAGCTACCCAATCGACCAAAGAGTTTATAGGCTCGTAAGACACGATGGACCACCGTTCCTCTGCAGGGATCTAGGGCCCTAATGTCAACTCTCTCATCCTTCAACAACACCTCCATCAGGCGGGAATTTCCTGACGATATAGCCATCAAAATCGGCTTCGCATTTATACGCCCAGGATAATTCGCATTGTGACCCAGGTCGAGAAGATATTGAAGGAAAAGTGGACATCCCAGCATAATAGCCTTCTGAACCATGGTCAGAACTCCCGCTTCCTTAGACACGAGAGTACACAAGAGCGGATATAGCAAACACCTTAGGGACGCCGTCACATATGTCAGAGGTAGGAGCTCACTAGCACAGGTGAAATGGTCGGCGATTTTGAGAATGAGTTCGCAGGGTAGGTCGCCCAGCGACAGCATTGCTATCACTACTAACCCAGGTGGTTGGGGCCGGGTAGGAGGGGAAGAATAGGAAAAAAGATGCTGTATTATACTGGAATAAGAGGACACCTTGCGGTTTTTATAGCTAGCTTGGTGTAAGCCAAAGGCCTCGTAAGCTCAAATAAAATTTGAACGAGCTCTTGTAACTTAAGGCGGTGACAACGCTATATGCTCTCTCAGTAAACTTACGCTAGAACTCAAGAATTAAGCTCACCATATGGGTAGTTTTTAACGCAAAACAAACAAATCCAAAAGGATAAAGTTTCATTTCAGTGTCAAGATTAAAAGATTCAAAGAAAAAACAAAGCGACCGAACTGGGACTCGAACCCAGAACCTCAGTCTTAGGAGGACTGCGCGCTACCATTGCGCCATCCGGCCATCATATCGTTGCACCATTGTTTTCCATATATAAGCCTCCTTTTATCTCGCCAAGGTAACCTGACCCGAGAACCTCACCATTGGTGAGATAGAGATATCGAGGGCGGCAACCCACTCTAGACTAGATTATTTTCGCTTGGCCAATTATCCCCTAAGATTGCCAATATCTTTCGAGGTTTAGTGATTGATAATAGTTTGCCGTTACCCTACCATACTTGATCTACTACACCGGGAATCACTCTATTTTGCATCTTTGAACTCCGGGACACGTGATTGCGCGGTAGGATATCACAGCTTGCAGTGCTACAGTCTATCCACTAAGGCTAAAACAGCGCCAGAGGATCTTGGATAACCTCATGGCTTATCAAATCCATAATCCCAAAATGAACCAGTAGTGTCAATTGCCGGCGTTGGCACCTGCTCCCCTTCAGGCGCTACCAGCACAGCACGTATGTATTTTTGTTGGTAGTGACTGGACTTTACGGTCAGTACTGTTTTCCGGACCCAGTAACTCCAGTTTCGGGTATACTGGGGTGGACAAGGCCTCGTCCGAAGGAGCTCTAGGTGGGAATGGTTAGAAGAAAGAAAAAAAGGGTAGAAAGAAGTGGATAGGTCTTGATCTGAGATGTCTTGCTCAATTGCCTTTCTCTACCCAAGGGATTCCTCATTCTCTTATATCCCTAAATGGCGAGGACAAGCGGCGCCTTCAGGCATTGAAATTATCCACAACAGTCTTGAAAAGGGCAATTCTGTTTTCCCTCATACTGGCGCAGTGGAATGCAGGGTACTACACTCCTCAGAACCCAGAAATGCACAGCCAAGCATCATACCGGTGCCTAGAAATTCAATCTACCAACAAAATTGAACTCACTGAGCCTAGACAGAAGCAGAAACCAAACAATGTGCTCCTGGTTTCACACTGAGCTGATAGATATGTAATCCCAGTAGATAGCTGGGAGGTATGGTGTCATTTAGCTGGAACGGTCATGACCGTGGTTGTTTGTCTTTCTCCTGTTATGTGGGTTTACCCTGAGAGTGTTGTGTGTTTTGCCTTCTGGTACTTAAGGAGGAACGAATCAGTCATGGACCACTAGTCGAACACAATCACTCTCACCCGTGCACAAGTGTTTTCCTCCTTACTCACGACGAACCCGCTGCACATATTCGCTATCATGAGCATGGCACCAGTTACAAACAGAAAAGTCCCACCAGAACGGAGCAAAATCAACCAAATTAGTAAGCAATACGGCCCGTAGATAACAAAATCAAAGAGGGCTGCCTAACTCAAACTACTCGCCCTGTCCGTGCCAGTCAGTGTCGAACTGTTAAGCGCTCATTACTGCTGCAAGCTATAGTTTACTTGACGAAAAATAATCTATCTCGCCTTGGGTAGTAGCGGGTGAGAGTTCTTTCGAAGGGTTACTTATTGTTATAGTTTTCCTATAAAATACCGTGGGTTTCTGATACCGCCGAAATAGGCTTCCTAGAGACTCAGAATCACAGTACCAGGAATTGTACCTGTTTATTTCAGCATCATTTTCAAGTTTTCTGGTGGAAACAATGTGAAAAACTACTCTTCACGGGCTGCGACACGAACCTCGAGACATGCGAGTTATATCTCGCTCATGCTGTCGTGTCCGTATCGCGCTCGCCCAGGGCCCAAAACCTGATGGCTGAACGCATTGACAGTCTCAATTCGCGGGGGCCATGACAGGTAGCGTAGCACAGGGGATTGGGAAACTAAATACTTTATGTTAAGCTCGTCAATCAAGACGTAGCATTTCTAGGGATACGATACCGTAGGCTTTCTTTCAGCCAATGAGAGAAAACTGTTTTTCCGGATGTGGGGAGTGGGTCCTTACAGCTGTATTCCAAATATCCTCCATAGGTAGATAACGCCAAGAGCTCTAGAGCCTCCCGGGAAGCCTGCTGGAGAAGACACTCACATTTTCACCTGAACAATAGGAGCCCCTTAGTCGCAACAAAGATAACTGTTAATCATGCCGCTCACGGTCTTAGCTCCCGAAACATATCTCCAACTAAGAGAGGTGCTACACTAGCTCTGGATATCCTTGATGGAGCCCGCGAGTTCCAGTGAAACACTAATAGCCGTGAAATTGGTTTGAGATCTAATACCCAAGCGGAAATCTCCCTTAATAGCCATAATAGAACTGAAAAATATGTAATGAATAGAAATGGTGCCTAAGCTAATCGTGGAGCGGGGGGTTACTTAAGAAGTCCCTAAAAATTGGCCACTAAGAGAGGTCACCATGGATACTACAAGTACACAGGAGCAGACCATTCCTTCAAAAACGCCATATGGGAACCGGGCGCACCTGGCTGAAGTCGATGACGCTCCTATGATTTAAGGCGATAAGTGTGAAGATCGGCATATCCATACAACAAGAACCCCAAAGGCAAACACTGGCAGCCGGTTTCGATCCTTTACAAAAATCCTACCAATCCCTCTGGTCCTCTCTTTGTCGAAACATTGCCCTGGTTCGTCATATAGGGATAATATATTATTGAGTTACCATCAGACTCCTGTCCCTGTCGACGATACTCTCACCGCGCCATTCAGGCCCCAATTATGCCAATGATCATTTCCGGCCAGATCCCTCGGCGCAAGCCTAACCAGAGGAGCAACAATCAGATCCAGGTTTCTCTTGTAGCACCCCAACTTCCAAGATCCCGCCCGATAACATGAGGAAACGGAGAAAGGCTCTGCCCTGCATTCAAAGCCCTGATAACGGCTAACCATTCGACAAAAACAGTCCAGATCCCAGTTTCCGAGTGTGATAGAGCACGCTAAGCCTCAGCTGAAATATGCTCGTACCACTCCTTGCGGATATTGCTTGGGCTTTTTCCCTACCGTAGTTACTCGATATCCTGAGTTCTTTGAGTGCTAGTCAAGTCACTAAAATTAGAAGGAAAAGAACCATGCTCCAGGCTCTAGCACTCACGGTTTACTCTCCTCTCCTTATGATCACGCCGGCGAAAAAAAAACACCCAGAAACAACCAGGGATTTGTTTGGGCCCTGATTCTCCGGCCAATCATCTCGGTGACAGGTTCTGTCAAAAATACCGTAAAATTTCGTTAAAGTACAGTGGACTCTCCGAGGACTTTCCAAAATCTTGGGCACCAAGAGGATTAAATTTTTGGGGATCTTTTTCTAAAGGCGAAAAAAAAAACCTTGTCCCATCGTCGATTCCAGAAATACGAGCATAGTAGCAGTGCCCCAGCATGGCAGCATAGCCCACTCGCCTTATGGTATCTAAATAAATCAAATACCGGTACCGTACGGGAGTCCACACCCTACCGAAACCGCCCAGATGGTGAATGTGATAACTGACAAGTATAGTGCAAGTGCGATTGCCAGGAGCCAAGTGAGAGGTGGCGGATGGTGACGAGCACTTTTCGATAGAGCTGTTTTTGCATAGCCTGCTTGTGCGGAGATTCATGGCTCCGCTATCATTGATTGGGAGTGCCGTGAAATCTCTTACCATTCATTATCGGGTTTTCGGCGGATATCGATAAGTTTAGTTTAGCAGGTTAGCAGAACGGCCAATACCAGTTACCGGTACCGGTACAGTACCGAGATTCGGCGTGTCCAAGGGGCTCAGACTCCACCCTGTCGTAGAGCACTGACCCTTCTCAAGAGCTTTGGTCTCCGAATCTGAAGGATTGAAGGCCTATCGTAGATAGCGAATCACACAATATATCTCTTTAAACTGTTTTCAAGCACTGTGGCTGAAGGTGGGTTAGGGGAGCAGCAGATGTGATAGGTATTGCTAGATAAGAAATCAATTACCATGACAATTATGATGTAACTTGCAAATTACTCGTAAATATTATCCATTAAGTTGCTGAGACTTTCCGCTGAGTCCAGCTTTGGAATATGGGACACTAGCCTTACAGGAACTAGGATAGAAAAACTCCTGGGGTGGATATGATAGTAGTACCGTACTCAGAACATAGCAAAATCGGTATTGCTCATCATGGCCGCGACAGAAATAACCTAAAGAAGGATTACTGGTGTGTATGTGTATCTGGTCATGATTACTTGAATCGGCTGTTTACCCTTTCTCTTGCTTTTGTTTCATTCAATACTATCATAGTACAGATCCGGGTCTTCTTGTTTTGTGTTAGCAATTGCCGAGCCTCCTGTTAGAGCCACACTACAGTAAAGTGAGGACAGACGAAGAGATCCACTCGAGTACTCGTATCATAGTCTACCAGTAGACTAAGTTACCTCCGTGATGTTCAAGACGGCAGTTTCAGAGACCGATCGTTGGCTGACACCACACACCCTGCGCCAAGCTATCGTACAAGTGCTTGTGCTCCGCGGTATCATACCATAGAACCCGAGCCCGAAAGACCAGACTAAACCTTCCACAACGCCGCCTGAATCGTATCACCAGTTACTGTATTCAACACCGCCCAGGCATTTAATCTTATCGGCAAGACCCGCAGCCACCAAGCACGCCCCACGGCAACAAACCATTCCAATAATAAACCATCGGGCCATACTTGGACAAATTATGCCCCGCTGTAAAACAAAGTGCTTTTCACATACAATAGTGTACCCTCCCAGAGTCCGAAAACGAAGCGAGCAAGCGTCCCCTAAACGCGGTTCACGAAAAACCCGAAACTCAGGATTATGGTTCCTATGATCGAGAAAATGCCTGGATTTGTTAGTCGGCATCATTGAGGTCGGTCGGTACTGTTACGGATGAAATTTGATTTTGCTTTCTTATATTATTTTTAGCTAGTTTCGCAAATCTTTAGCTTAGCTTCACAATTATTTTAGTTAGCTCTTTACTCAGAATGGGGAATCATATATTGTTTGTATTTACTGGGAGCTGAATAGGTCGTGTTCTCAATGGGAGAGGGTTTGCTAGGCTTGGCGGACAGGGGGGTGGAAGTTTAGTCTATATAGCCGCGGTTTTCTTCTCCTATTTTATTTTTTTTCACCACCACCACCACCACCACCACCACCACCGCATTTCAACGGAGGAACGGAGGAACCCGGAAAGTGGGGAAACGGTTTTGAATTTGTGTCTTGTAGCGAGATAGTTGAACAACCAGGACAGGTTGGATTTTTTTCTCTGGGGTTTTCTTTTTTTGAGGTTTGTCTTGTGCGAAGAGGTTGATTAGCTAGCTTGGAGATTGAAGGTGATCGCAATTGCAAGGCATTTTCTTATGGTTCAAAAGTTTCATCAGTGATAGTTGGTGACTAGCAGGTTCTCATCCTGTGAAGTACATATACCATTACGCACAATTTTTTGTTTTTCAGTACTGAAGGGCAATCGTCCTACGAGTGGAATGAGTAACCTGCAACAGGGATTATGGGAATGTATAATAGTAGGTATGATAGTTTTTGTTAAAAGTTTACACCCAATATTCATAGCTCATACCTCGAGCCCAACATTCAATTTCCTGACATAATTTCACTTAAACTAGTATACAAGTAGGACTCTCTGAAATTAATTTTTCTTATCCCACCTACTAACTACCGGTATTTGGGCCCCTTGATAATAACATAATGTCTGGGCTGTTGCTAAACCCCGCTGTTATGCAGGGCTATGATTACTTCCCTGACAGGACTGCAAAGTACCGTACCGGTACCCCGTTCTTGTAGCGAGTACAGTCGTGTCCGTAAAGTCTTCATACCCCGGTGGCGCAACCACACAACCACAACACCTCTCCATGGAAAATTGAAAAAAAATTCAAACAACTCAATTAAGAAAAGTATATGAATAGAACTAATAAGCCTTAAGAAAATATTATTACCACTTTGTATGACCACCATCTGCATCTAGTACAGCTTGTATTCTCTCAGGCATCCTATCTATCCACCCATTCAACTTCTCTTGGGAAATTAAATCCCATTCCTCCTTTGCTGCCTGAAATAATTCAGCAGCACTGTGAGGCCTCCTATCCAACCTGGAGAATCGATTTCCGAGGGCTCTTTTTAGCAGAGCCCAAGTGTTCTCAATAGGATTGAGATCTGGTGAGTTGGGTGGCAAAGGCAATTTTTGATAACCACAGTCTGACTGCAATTTTCTGTTTTCCTCACCACCATGCCAGGAGGCATTGTCTGCTGCTAGGTAGATGTTGTTAGAAGGTCTATCCAGACCTTCTATAAAAGGGATGAGGTATGGCTGGTAGATTTCAGTTGCATATTGGTGGGAATTGAGGCCAAGTCTGTCTCTTTTACTGATCCTTTCTTCCTCTCCCCTCTTCCTCACAAGAATTAACTCAGTCCTGCCACCATTCATGATTGTAGTATAGACCCCAATACTAGTCCTCCCAAACTTAAAGCTAGGCTTCAAGTTTTTTTCTTCCAGCTCTTCACCAGGTCTAACTCTAATTTTCCTACCAGAAGGATTTGGATCATAGATAATGGTGGCTTCATCCACAAAAACAACCCAATTCCATGCACCCCTCCAATTCCTCCTTCTCCTAGCAAACTTCTTTCTCTTCTCCTTCTGTCCTTTCCTCCAAAAAGGTTTTTTTCTAGGTATCAGAAGCTTAAAACCAGCTTCTGATATGATCTTATCTACAGATATCTTTCTCAGATCAATATTCGCTTTTTTGGTAATGTCGCGTAATGCTAAATGAGGCTCGGCATTGATAATGGACTCCACTATCTTTCTTTTTTGAGGGGTAATTGTTGTTGGTCTTCCAGATCTGGGGGCATCATGGGTATTTCCATCTTTGGATTCAGCTCTTTTGACTACTGATTGAACAGTTGCCTTAGAGATACCCATAACCTTAGAAATTTTATTATACCCCATATCAGTATGTTTATACAGGGCATAAATTTCCTTATTTTAGTCTTCTCTAGCTCTTTGAGTATGTGGGAGGGTGATGGTAGAGGTAGTTGTTATGGGGATAGAGGACAACACCGTTGCCGTGCTGGGGTATGAAGACTTTACGGACACAACTGTACAGAAAGTGGCCCTCCAGTATTTTAGATCTAGGTACAAGAGATGTAGTGAGATTTTTATCATGTAATGCGAGTTAGTATGGCGAAGATGACGACAACTCATAAACTGGGTTCAATAGGGTGCAAGATTACCTGTATCTCTAGTTAACCACATTTCTTAGTGATATTACTATCCTCGTACAAGTATGAGTATGATTACTGACTCGCAGATCAAGCTTCTCTTCCGCTATTTTCCTGATCCTGCTTTTCACCTTCCTGTTTGGGAAGGTGATGGCGAGTGTTAACACCACATGCTACCACCTCATGATCCCTTCCCAGTACTGAACTTTGAAAGGTTTTTTAGGCCTGAACACTAAACCTCAAGGTAGGGCTAAATGAAATTTTGACCCTCTCTGTTATTAGACTTTAGTCTCTTTGCCAGATTGTGGTTCCTGTCCTCCCTCTCCCTCCATGGTAGCCACCTCAGCTAAGCTGTGTGAGATTGCAAATACTCCTCTGCTCCTCTGGGTTCTTTTGCTCAGTTAGGTTTACTTCTTTACCAATGTCTGAGTTACTCAGCATTGCGTGGTTGGTATTGTACTGCCTCTAGTCATGACCCCATCCGACCAGCCATAAATGATCACTCCACTGGAGGCCGACATGTCCAGGTCGACTGCCTTCATTACACAAAGTAAACGTATCATGGTTCTTCCCTATATTCCCAGCTACTAGCCAAGGCTGAACCGGTTGAAAAATGGGAAATGTGGTTTATCAAGGTGGTTTCCTATGTTGGGTTTTTTTTGTGTTTCCTTTCTTAAGAGAATACAGTATGGGTTCTCTTGTTGGCTCTTGCTGGTCCTGTTTTGTGCCTTTTTTGTTTTGTACAGAAGGAGCTTTCTTAGGAGTGGATGTGCGGTTGGTCCTATACCAGAGGGACTTGGACTAGCTTGTTTTCCCCTAGGCCTATGGAGGAGGTTTTGACCAACATATCTAAGGACTAAATCAGGAGTGTGGGGCGGTTATTGCAAAGGTGCTCTTGTATCTAGGATCCATGCTTTAACTGGGCTGTGTTCTTATAGTGGAGTTTTGTACCTTTAAGAAAATAGATTCTACGATTTAACAAAAAAAAAAATACTGACTCACAGATCTAGCACCAATAGGAAAGTCTCCTCACATGGTGACCGATGCCTGAAACTAATAGAAGGATGTAGTAAATGTGATAATCCCTGCAGAAAATGCCATAATCAGAGCAACAGTGATCAATGAGGAAAGGTGAAATACAAAGAAGGGAGGCGAGACATTTCAGGTAGGGATAGTTGATATCCCTGATAGCTGATTACAGGCAGCAGGGCATTAAGGCAAGTACGAAGATATAAATATTGGCTAAGAGGATGCTAGAACAAAGAGAGAAGGAAAAAACAAGGGCTGGAAATCAAAAAAGCGGGATTGTACGTAGATATATAAAGGTAACATCTGCAGAATATGTAGAAAAGATTGTAGTACAATTATACAAAATGGCAGAAGAATGCATAACAATTTATACTGCAGCCATTTCTTTATTTTTACTTAATCTCTGTTGCAAATGCAGCAGCGATTACGAAAAAAGCACAGAATAATTCTGCATATCTGTACAAACCCACTTCATTACTAAATCCAGCGTGAACAGTTACGCTTTTCTCGTCCCAACCATGGTCATCCTCCCTGTACCAAGTACCTGTTTAATCTACTAACATAGAGTGATAACTGGTATCTTGAATTGCTTCAATTTACAAAAGCTGAAATTTTAGAGCTAGCATGAGCATTTAGGCTGCAAGATTTGGAGTTGGAAAACCGCTATCAGGCAGCTCCAGAAACCTGTCTGGCTGGACTTTTATTTCAATTAGCATTTCCTAATTACTATAAGAGTTGCTATGATGTATGTACTGTACTTTGTCTTATACTGTTTCTTTTATAACTGAATTCTACTTGTACTTTTAGTTTTATTTACACGTACTTTTTGGTTATATATATTTTTTATTATTATTAAAAAATATAATAGCTAATAAAGAATTAATTTAAAGGTTTTTGGTCACAGTATTTCATGGATTGAAACAGTATTTAATGGGATCTTGATATATATCTATGAGCAGTAGAGAGAGTTACTGTATTGGAATACTCAAGGGCTTATGGCAGAGCAACTTCAGATATATTATGATGCTATTGACAATCCCGGCAATAGGATATATGGATTTATTGATGGTACCCATCGAGCTATCTGTTGACCAGTACAATGGATTAGAAATTCTTTTACTCTGTTTACAAAAAAGTCTATTCAGTTAAATTTCAAGTAATTATGGCACTAGATGGATTAATCATCCATCTTGCAGGTTTTTAATCCTTTTATTCTTTTACTCTTATTTATTTTTTTAGTTTAATTCTTTAGTTTAATTCTTTATTTAATTCTTTGTTTATTTCTCATACTTACTTTAAATTCTTATTTCTAATTGTACATTATTGACAATTATGTAAGATTAAGTTAATTATAATAATTTCTATAGGTCCCTATGAGAGTACATTATGTGATTGGAGTATGTACAGTATTTCACAATTTGGAAGAAATATATGGCCTACAATGCGGTTACCAAGTGGATAACAGCCAGTAGTCTATAGTAATCCAGCCTACCTTTTAGAACCAGGCATAATTGGTGCCTACGGCAATCTCCGAAATCGTGACATGACTCCAGCCGAGTGTCAATTTAATAAGCATATGTTACAACAATGAATAAGTATAGAATGGGACTTTAGAAAAGCACTTATGCAATGGGAATTTTTAGGGCGGAAGTTAAACTTCAAGGTTGGACTATTACCAGTGGGAAGTTATTATGCAGTTTGTATTCTTCTTGCAAATATACATACATGTTCTTGGGATTCAGCTACTAGTATTAAGTTTAGCTGTAAAACTCCAAGTAATTTTGAGTATCTTGACTTTGTATAGAAATTATTTTTAAAATCATTGTATAAACAATTACAAACAAAGTCAAAAACTCAAATAACTTAAGAAAATAAGCAAAAAAATACATAAAATCAAACTAAAAGTACAAACAATATTTTACCTTTACTTATTGGTTAAAAGTTGAAGCAATTCCATCATTTTCACTTGTCTTTCTTCTTTCCGCTTCTCTGTCTCCACTCTCTCTTTTACTGACTCATCTAACTTTTGCTGCACAATATTTTATGCTTCTATTAACTCATTCAACCTTTTTTCTCATATTTGGCAAGTCTCTCTCCTCTCCTTTGCTCTGAACTCCTACCAGATACCCTCCCTGGTACTGGCTGACTTGCTTTAGCAATTACACCTACGAGCTTATCAATTTCAGCTGTAAGTGTTTTCTTGTATAACTTCCTCGCTTTCTCATCCATCCATACCTCCAATGCTCAAAGAAGAATTTCTTCTTGATTCTGCACTAATCTTCAGCGTTTTCCTGCTAATATACCTGCTCTGGGTTGCTCCTTCCACTCTCGCTTTTTCCCTCTCTGATCTCTCTCCTTTTCTCCTACTACTTCTATGTCCTCTTCTGTTAGGCGGAGACAACTTGATAGACTTCAAAGTTGTCTAGGCTAATAGAGATTCGTTTCTGTAGACGGAGATTGTCTAGAAAGGCTCGGACTTTACTCATTTCGTTTATGACTACTAGGAGCGAAGTAAAATAGGTAAAGTAGGATAGAATCGTAAAAACAATATTATATTATTAAGGTCTCTTCTCCGTTGCTTGATGATGTCTAAAGCTTGGGAGGCACTTCGATATTTATATTCCACATCTGAGTGTTCGCGGACTACATCTATCTATCATACAACTATGTACTTCTTCAATCATAATTCGCAATATCGAGTTTTCTTCCAAGGTGCGAACACCTGTGGACCCTGAAAACCATCACACCCTCTTCGGTAATTATGATATTTCTTCTTAGGAAACATACTGTCCCCAATAGTAATATACCAATTAGCAGAGTCTTTAGACTTATGGACTAGTTCTTAAGTCGAACTGAGTTGGCTCCAATTGTCTTCGCCATTGATAAAATGATCAGTTTTATCCACGGCTATATCTGCAAAGGTGGTCGTTATTATAACCATCATAGATCGCCTGACTCCGATCCTTTGTAACTCCATACCCAACCCATAGATTTTCTCTGGATGACTTCCTATTAACTCGCAGGAAGCTATTCCACCAGATTAGTAATTAATCCCTTGGTCAGCAACCCTTGGTTGCTCTCTAGGTAGTAGGTTTCAGTAACTATCATAGTATTGGGAATCACTACATGACTACGACGTATTCCGAAACCCAGTTGCAACACTCCATGAAGTTTGTTGGCTTCTTTGATAGTGTCCTTTTGGAGTTCTAGACTCTTCTGGTAGATGTAAATGTATTGGTCTCTTGTAGAGATCCTTTACCATTTGATACCATCTCTTTGTGCGAAATCGTCTCATTGCTTACGGCCTGTGCCAAAGGTATCATGTCTTTGGAGCCTGGTAACTCTCTGAGTAGTTGACGGAATCACTCCGTTCCACTTCCCAGACCTAGCCGAAGGTCCCCTCTCATATATCCTGAAAACAGGATCCGGTCGGTCAGATGGCGGCGACATATACGGTGTTATTCTAAGACCTTAAATTCTGTGATAATATAGTCACAGGACGCAACTGAGATTGATATATATGATGACGCGCGGGCCCCTTAAGGGAGCCAGAGGGGGGTGTTGGAGACCAGAGATTCCAATTCCAAGTGGGGTTACCCTACTTAGGGTGGTTCCTAGGTATCGGATTCTGGTATTCCTAACATCTTCCTCAGCATCTTCCCTTTCCATTCACACCTCTCCCTCCCCATTCAATTCCATCCTATCTGTATCCAAGAGAGGTACGTTTATGCATTCAACTAATACAATTTGTTTCTTTTGTACTAATCTTTATGTCATAGCTAATCAGAGTTGTGATTGGGTCTCTTGGTTGTCCAGTTTGTCCTTCTTGTCTGCCTTTTCACCCACCAGTCCCTCCTCATTTTTTTTTCTATTTCTGACTATATCATCCCAGCTTGGTTAAGATCAAATGCAGCGACAGTAACATCTGATCTTGACTCACTATATGCATTTCAGTGAACCTAATATTTCCTGTAAGTAATAATATTCCTATTGTTTATTACTTTTATATATATATATTTCTTATTTTCCCTTTTGTTTATTTTTTTGTTTATTTTTTTGCTTTCATTATTTTTTTGAAAATAGGCCAACATATCTTTACTTGAATCAATATGTCTCTCATAACCGCTTCAACACTGCAATCAAATTTCTTGGTACATTTAATAATCTCCCTCTGAATGCTAAAAAATTCTCTTTCTCCCATCATTTTATAATCTTCAACTCCTGCGAGACACTCGTGTACTACAACTAATATTTGCTACTTGCTGAGGCGATTTTTAGGGATTACAGGAATTGGGCAATGGGAAATAGGCTGACTCTGAACCCATTCGATAAATTGGAGTTAGCCATTGATTATCAGTAACTGACTTGAACCTAGTATAGGATTACTCATGCTAGAATGGGTAGCTTCTTGCTGTTGGTGTAACGATCCCTCTCTGGATAATTAGTTCTTGGCGACGGGGAACGATACTTCTCGTTTCTATCTCTTTCTTCCTTTGTCCTACGATAGCTCTCGGCCTCTACCTACATTACCGATAGTACAAGACCTTTGTCTTCTATCGGCAATGCCTATCGTAAGCTTTCTCTAACTCGTCTTCGTGGAGAACCTTCCTTGGCATAATAATAACGTCACAATAAAGATAAAGATCGTAAAGGTGTTTTATATTGGTTTAAAGTAATAAGTAGGAAAAGTACTTAGAACAAAGCGTGAAGAACCTATCCTCCTCGGCCACATCGGCCTCCTTATATAGTGTTCTTCCGCCCCTAATCATGTGACCTAAAGTGGTCACATGTGCGAAACAAAATCATAACAAACTAATCATGTGACCAACATGGTCACATGTTCAAACCCTATGACCTCATAGCGAGGTCATGTGCGAAAAACTCATAAACCAATCATAACGCAATAAACCAATCATATGACTCGACCGAGTTATATGTGCAAAACATAAATCATATGCATAAGGCTTACCCGCAAGGCATACTCGCAAGGTACACTCGCAAGGTACACTCACAAGGCACACTCGCCCTATGTACGTCCCATGACTCATATTTGAGCCATGTGCGAAAGCATCACAAATCCTACACATAACAAATCATATGACCCGAATGAGTCATATGTGTGAAACAATAACGTACCTGTGACTCATAACTATGCGTCACGTGAAAACCCTTTCCTCGCTAAGCCACGTTCGTGACAGTTGGTCTCAAATTTCAATACTTGTTTGATGTGGTACTCGAATGGGAAGAGGATTTGCTATATATTGCTCATGTTGTATATTATCATTTCCTGTATTCACATTGCTTGTAAGCTTCTATGTATATAGTAATCTTGTTTATTTATCTCTCTCTTTTTTTTTCCTACTTTTTTTTTTGGTATTTTAAATTTAAAAGTTGATTATTATATTTATTATGTACATACTAAGAATATTTATTCCAATATTTTGCAGAGAAGGTGGATTTGTAGGGTCTTGAAAAAAATGATGCGGAGGGAGGCTGACAGCTTGAACCCCCTAGGTTCTAGCTGCCCATTTATGATGAAAATAGTGATAGCGATTCTGTTCCTCTAAGTTGGACAATTAGACTACCTGTTGCGGATTCTATCTCACTTGCTCTGTTGTTGGTAGACCGCTTGGCTCAGGAGCTGGTGCTTGTGGAGTTTGAGAAGGAGATTCATTTCTTGTTGATTCTGAAGACATGGTAGAACTCGTTTGAAAACTTCATTGAAAATTTTTTACAGTATAGACGATGGGAAGTGAGGACATTATCATCATGTGAGGTTTCCAATTTCTATATTTGGTAGGTCTACATACTAACTACTCTTGCATTACTTGTCCTTGGCAATTTGGCAATGGTCTTAGCTGCTGGAACTCAAAATTTTCTTGCCAACATACCCTGGCTCTCCAGCCTACTCTTGGCATATCTTTCGATCCCTCTAATAGTTGGCGACCTTGGAATCCTACCGTATCCCTGCCAGTTAAATATTGCCCACTATCTTTAGCGATTGCCCAGTAGCGGTCCTCGATACAGATGAAATGCTACCGTTTTTATCACTCTGGGGGAGCCATCCATAAAACCCCGACATATAACATCCCTTCCCCCTCAACAGCAATCACGCTCGTTCCAAATCTTTTAATTCTTTTCGCATTTTCCTTCCTCTCCAATACCTCAATTCAGCTACCGTAATCATGAAGTTCCCTGTGGGAGAGCAGTTCTTGGGCGCTGCAGTGCCTGCTCCTCTGGTCGGCTGGATCCTCGAAGAAACGACGGGTTTGGTACAGAGGGGTGGTTTCCCCAGGGAATCCAGAGTGAACTATTCCGCTATTGTTGTCATAATTGTTTTCCTGTTCCTTGCGGTTTCAATTATTGCGGTTTGTTATTTCTCGCTGTCTTATTATTGTGGGATATCGAGCAAAAGGGCTGAACTGATGCTCCGAACGAACGAAAGATCCGCCACACCGCTGGGCTCTTGACTATCCTTACTTCTATTGAGAGCCCCCCCGCGGCTTACCTCCCTCTCGGCCAGAATGACCACAAGGCGGTGGCCGTTCCTAGAATCAACGTTGAAGAGAGGCACTATATCACATCCTCTCTCTTCGGAACTCTCCGTCACTTGCGTTCCGAGGGCGGGTTCTTTGCTCTCTGGAGAGGATTCAATGCGAACTTCTTCCATCTCATCGCTCGGCTTTTCGTCAACAGGATTTGCCAGATTGCCCTTGGGGGGGTCTTGCCAGGAATTCTTGCCAGGATCATCAGCAGTATCATCAGCAGTCTTGCATTGGGAAGGTTTGCTATGGTTTGCACGCAGCATGTTCCCCCCTCCCACGGTTATTGATGTGTGAAAAGGTACTGACCATTAAACAAAGCATCCAAATCTCCAAGCCTCGGAGCACAACCTGGTTCACCCGACTGATGTCAACCCCTTGGTCCACCGCCCGAAAGACCCTCCCAGCCCTTGCAAGTGTCACACTTCTTGCCGACCTCATCGGAGGACTCATTCACAGCCTTGCTGCCGCCGGGGTTGACGGACCCACTCGTGCCATCGCCATCCTAGCACCTTTCCTCCTCTTCCTCGGTATTGTCCTCCCAGCATCTGCCGCCCTGGTTCGTGTTCAGGCCTCTCACCTCCCCGAAGACATCGAACCGATCGTCCCGTTCGACCGCACCTTTGGGAAGACCGACGACAGAGATTTGACGCTCGAGGAGGCGTGGCGGAGCATGGGAATGCATGGGTGGAAGAGGGTTGCTAGGATGTCTGTGAAGCTGGCACCTATGACCGTGGTTTTACCACCCATTCTCGTTTGTGGGGGGTTTTTCTTCGTGAGAACTTATGCCGAGGTTCCTTAAAAGGTGGATGTGTTTGATAGTGAGGGGGGGGCTTTTGAATGACACGGGAAAATTGTAAGGTTGGGGACTTGAAGGCACTCTAGCGGCTTACGACACTTGGGAAATTTAGTACAAATTCTCTGAACATGACTGCGACTCCTGAATCCGTTAGAATGTCTGAAAACTCTGGAATACCGATATCCACGAAGTAGACCTACCATACCTCGTCATGCGCCTCCACTGCCACCCTAACATATTGGAGTAATAACCATTCAAAGCATGCTATACCATGTCCTACCATCCCTAAAACTCCACCGTATGATATCTCAACCCACCAAACCCACAACGGAACACAACCCATCCTCAATGCGAACTATATATGATAGACCAAACCTCAACCAGTCTCGTTCTCTGCCCGTTACCCAGCGTATGGCACAGCATATAGTAATCGCGCAAAGCCGGTCACAGGACCTACTTTAGAGGGTAGATTTCGCACTTTTTTACGCGTGAGTTTATGGGCGATATCATTTGAAAAAGTCCAGAATGTCTAGGGGTAAAGGGCAAGCAATGCAAAATCTCAAAAATCTCTCACTCTGAGTTCGAAATTTGCTATCAGAATCAGATCTGCTCTCTCAGAGTATCGTGGGACTAATCCTAGCATCATGTGCTTAATGGTATTGAAGTCCCAGCAGTATAGAGTTGTATGGAGAGTATAGGGGAGCAAGCTGGTCGGTATGATTGGATATAAGGGCTACTGTATATTGTGCTAGTATGTATCAGTAGGTATAGTCCTAAGTATTGGTATGAGGGCATAGTCCCAACTGTGGGTGTATAGCACCTTGGCAAGGCCACAACTTTATGTATATATAGAGGCAGATCTCCACTCTCTGAATGTTAAGCTTTCTTTGATTCCTAGAAGCATCGCAACACTTCAGAGTTCCACTCTGTGTCCATATTGGTATCTCTTCTCACCACGATTGCGACTGCACGATTCGTCTACCTCCATCAGTGCTAGGATTCGGTACAAGACAAAATTTGTCTTAGAAGGTGGATTTGCCGTTGTATAACTACTCAGGGCCTTCCTGCTGCGTGATGTTGCTTAACTTATACTCGTATGGTATTGACTAAGTTACATATGCATTCCCGCATATCGATACTTTCTCGGTTTGTCTTGATCTGACTTGTTTTCCGCTACTTTTTCACTGAATCAAAAAAAGCCTTCTTGACTTGCACATTTCGCAAAAATCTGACCCGGCCACCGCCCAGGATACCTTTTTGTTGTTGAGAAATTTCACTACCCTTTAGGAACACAACCAGTTCCACCCCCCTCACGAGAGATTTTAGACACCCCCAGTGCCGCACCCGCCGAAATCAAAAGTCCGCCCACAAGGTATGGCTGCCGGTAGCAACGTGCCTTGGTGGTAGGTGAACTGTGCTGATATCAAATCGCCCATAAATCAAAGGTAGGGCGTGGTTAAGCAGTTATTTGTGCATAGGTAAAGGTTGGGAAGAGGCTTTTGATTTTGGCCACAGGAAAGCGCCAGAGTGCCAGTAGTCACCCCTCCACCACAAGCCAACAAATATTCTTCTAAAAAAACCTGGTGGAAGTCCATCAGCGTGAAGACCACTGCTGCCAATTGTACAAAGCATGTTTAAATCGCAGTGTTCACCTTAAGAATGGATTGGGGGTTAGATTGGGGCGTAAATGGGCCCCCGGAAAATTTAAGGCTTATTTATAGATTTGGATCGCACAATAGAGTCCAGAGAGAGGTCGCCCTGAAGAGAGATTCCCTGAAGGAAACCGCTTGAAAAATAGCACCCCGCAAAAAAATCGAGCGAAAAGGAGATCACGAGTGATGCACAATGACTATCAATTAAATCTGACTAGAATTCCTCGAGCTCATCATCTCCACCGGCCCAGCCGACTTGAGCCGTATTCTCGTGAGCGAGCGTAGACTAATGACAATTATTCACCGAGCTCGTTGCAGGTTGTTTGAGGATATTGGGAGGTTATGATTGACTCCGGGAGGGACGAGGGGTTGGATGGATGGTTTGGGGGCGTGATAGATCGTTCTAGGGCCATGGTGACCTACGGAGAAGATCCTCCGGACACATCCTATGATACCACAGGAGTATGCGGAGTGATGATGCGTTGAAGGATCAGGATGCTTTGATTATATTTTATTTATACATCTACGTCGGCCTCTACAGCTGGTTTAGTTTAGGCGATGTGGAAGTGTGGGGGAAGAGGAGGACTAAGTTTTTGACCATATCATACGAGTACTGTATCGTACAGTACCCCCCCTACCTTTCCTACACAGCGCCCAAGTTCCAACTACTGCTGCGCTATCTGGCTCCCCCCACCTTAGTCGCTAGTCCATGAGATCTTTTTCATAGATGTTGCTTCAAGGTTCTATTATTATCGACATTGGTATCATACCACTGAAACCTGCAGCACCAAACGTGACAACCAGGCTCGAGATAAACCCCTACCGGTATTCCATGAGCCCCCAGCACGGGTATCGACTTCATGATATCCCACCCGAAAATTACCTCCTGACGATTCCACACCTCTTCGCTTTTCCGGTCCCGACGTATGATGCGTCACCCCCTTCACAAACATCAAACCATACCCTACCATCCGGACCTCTGTCGGAAGTGAAAAAGAAAAAAAAAATAGAATAATTACTGTAGAACGGGATTGTAATGATACTCGTATGGATAAACTTTCATCACGGCATGTAAATCTGCCAGACGATGAATCTGCACAATCATGGAATACCGAAAATACACCCCGTGCGAGCACACGGTCACTACTAGCGCCAGTTGGTCGAATCTTAGCAACCCTAGCCCGCAGGCCGGTCAGTAGGGCCATGTATTTAGGTTTTCCGCGATTGTGCGAGTACGCCGTTTGCTCACGGTAAGGTCCAATCAATAGTTGGTTAGTAGGTTAGTAGTCGATAAGGCACCGGTATCTAGTTACTTTTCCATCCGGAAGGTAGAGTGTGCTCGTAGGGGGTTTGTCCGCGAATGTGCAAGGTTGTAGGCACCGGTACCGATGATTCGCCGGGGTAAGGGATAAGCCAGGCCCGTCCAGCACATCGTGATGTGATTGATAGTTGGAGGTAGGGAGTTATTTGGTATGTTGGTATTCCACCATTTGTTCACCATATCCATCGCATGTTCGATTCCATCGAGCGGTTCCCAACTATTCTCGCTCTTCTGATTTCTCATGCCAGGTTCTGCGGCTTCTGAAAGCGAACTGATGCTAGTTTGGATGATTTTTGAGGGTTCCGGGGCAGGAGGGTGTCATAAGTGATGGCCTGTGTGGGCCCATTGGTCGAGTATCGTGATTCCCCGATTGTGGGGATGTCGCCCGTGAGTGTGCAGTGCCTTAGGGAAGACAAGTCTTTGACAACAGACAACTCGAGTGATGTTTTATGATCCTCAACTCCCGCGTCAGGCCATAAATGATGGCTCGACCGTTGTTGAATATTTCGGCTAACTTATCGGTATCGTGAGATGGAGCCGAGGGTTTACCATTTGGCGGCCCGGCAGCAGTTGATCCCCCCGTGTGATATTTCTAAGCACTTGGACCAACAGCGTCATTAACCCGTGCGCCGCGGAGAATAAATGGCAAAGTATCAAATCATAAGCTAAAAACCTCCTAATTTAATATCGTGGCAGGTCCTCCTCAAGGAATTGTTGGCCAGGGCATGATCAAGATTTATGGCCTTTCCAGTTTATCGTTAAGTTTTCGTGCAGAAACCTCCGTCCTCAGCACTGAAAGTGTGTGAAGCTTGGGAAGGGAGAAGGAATTTCAAAGTTTTGAAGAAGCTTGTGCAGGGCCTAAGATGTCGAGAGGCTCTGCATTCGGTGGCCAATCTCGTTGATAGAGCCCTCACGTGTCGTCAGGGTAAGCTCAAGCAGAGGTCTTGGAGTGGAGGCAACTTTGTGAATGGCGCATCGGTGTTTGGAGATGTATGATAGACTAAATTAGAATACGGGGTTTTCTCATCCAACTGCTCATAGATCTCAGGATTTTTAACTCCTCAAGATGTTTTACTCTGTCTCAAGCTTTTGCGTAGTTGACAACTCCGAAGGAAACGGGGGTTCTGTCGCTGCGCTGTGGGCGTTCACTCATTTCTTGCCGAGGTATCCTACTTGTACCGAGGATATCCCCAATCTTTGAGTAATCCGATGCGGCAAATGCAGCCAATCGGTTTTCTTTTCTACCAGATTTTGTGAAGAACACGTGAACATTGGAAAGGCATGTGAGGGACGCGAGAGGTAAAAGCGCTGTAGCCTTCATTCGATCACTGGGAATAAAGTTGCTTTTACTTCCTTGCTTGTTGGTTGTTAGGATTCCTGGGGACGATGTCATGGGTTCTCTTCCCCTTGTCTTTCATGTGCAAGTCCATTCTTCCTCCCCCCGCTACTATTTTTCCCCAAGCCAGCTTCCTCTGCTCGAGTACTCGTACAGTACCGGTACTCGTACCCTTCCTTCCTTCCTCTCACCCCCTCGCATCCCATCTCTTCTATTCTCTGGTACTCGTACTCAACCTTGTTCTCCCTATCTCCTGTAACCATGTCAAAGACGTTCAAAGCTACTGAGGTGGCCGAGCATAAGAAGCCCGACTCGCTGTGGATCATCGTTGAGGACGACGTATACGACGTTACAAAGGTGCAGATAATAACACCTCCCCTTCCGAAGCATACTGACAAGCGGGCCCGATAGTTCCAAAATGACCACCCGGGCGGAAAGAAGATCCTGCAGAGGGTTGGCGGCAAGGACGCTACCGCCCAATTCTGGAAATATCACAACGAGGGGATCCTGAAAAAGTACAAGGCACAGCTCCAGATCGGATCCCTGGAGGGCAAGGCCGTGTCGCTACCAGAACCGAAGAAGGTGGAACCAAAGGAGGAGCAGGTTATTATGCGAGCCGGACCCGTTGCCCCAAGCCCAACGAGCGAGGTACACGAAGTGAAGGAGGCTCTGGACACTTATGGTGACCTCATTCCTTTTGGCGACCCTGCTTGGTACCAGGGTGTAGGTTATTCTTGATCCTCGGGATTGAATTGTTCGAGACCTGTGGCTGACGGAGATTGGCTAGTATCATTCACCTTACTACAATGCGTCGCATGCTGCCCTCAGGGACGAGGTTAGGGCGTGGGTTGAGGAGAAGATTGAGCCCCACTTGAATGATTGGGAGAAGCAGAAGTTCGTTCCTGTCGAGATTTACAAGGAGATGGGTACTCGCGGTTATCTTCCGGGGTGTGTTCGCTACTGTTGCCCTTACTCTTGTATTCGGTTAGTCACGCTGACCGTTCAATAGTCTGCTTGGCGTCAAATACCCCAAGGAATATACCCCGTATAGCGTTGCTTCTGTTCCCCCGGAGAAGTGGGATCACTTCCACGAGTTTATTCTTACCGATGAGCTATCGCGTACCGGTTCCGGTGGATTTGTATGGAACATGATTGGCGGTTACTCGATTGGTCTTCCTCTGGTATTGAAGTTTGGTCGGAAGGAGCTTAAGGACCGAATTCTTCCAGGAATGGTTACTGGCGAGAAGAGGATCTGTTTGTGTATCACTGAACCCGGTGCGGGTAGTGATGTTGCAAACTTGAATTGCGAGGCCAACAAGACATCAGATGGCAGGCACTACATTGTCAATGGTGAGAGTAAGGTGCCCGTAGTAATCAACACAATGTATTTGTGCTAATATTCCATAGAGAAATGGATCACAAATGGTATCTGGTCCGACTACTTCACTGTAGCCGTCCGCACCGGTGGCCCGGGCATGGGCGGTGTTTCTGTCCTCCTCATTGAGCGCGGCCCGGGTGTCTCCACCCGTGAGATGGACTGCCAAGGCGTCCACGGATCGGGAACGGCTTACATCACCTTCGAGGATGTCAAGGTCCCCGTGGAAAACCTCATTGGCAGGGAGAATGCCGGCTTTAAGGTTATCATGACCAACTTCAACCACGAACGCCTTGGTATAGTCATCCAGTGCACTCGCTTCTCTCGCGTCCTCTACGAGGAGTCAATGAAGTACGCCAACCGCCGCCGTACATTCGGCAAGAAGCTGATCGAGCACCCCGTAATACGTATGAAACTCGCACATATGGCCCGTCAAATCGAAGCGACGCACAACTGGTTAGAGAACATCGTTTACCAGGGCTCGTGCATGGGTGACACGGAAGCGATGTTGAAGCTCGGGGGTGCCATTGCAGGATTGAAGGCTCAGAGTACCACAACCTTCGAATTCTGCGCCCGAGAGGCTACCCAGATCTTTGGTGGGATCGGATACACTAAAGGTGGTGTCGGAGCCAAGGTTGAGCGGCTATATAGAGATGTTCGGGGATACGCTATTCCCGGTGGTAGCGAAGAGATTATGTTGGATCTCAGCATCAGGCAGAGCTTGAAGGTTCACCAGGCGCTGGGTATGAAGCTGTAAGATTGGGTTGGGTTGGTTAATTTAGATTGCTTTTGCGTGTATGGGTTTTTACCTTTGCTGCCTGGTTAGTTGGTTGGGCTTTGGTTTATTAGTAGAAATTAACTACGGATGCAATTCTGCCGTATTGCTATTTTTGATATATATACTCTTGAGTTTTGGCATTATGGCAGTTTACGAAAAACAGCGCCGCAGATTCCCGATTGCTTGTGGGAGGGGTTCCCTCCGGAATGAGAAGAGGCTATTTGTGTACTGTAGCCCTGCATTGCATCATACGGTACTCGGCTATCGCTGGGGCCGAGTGATTGGGTGCCCTTGGGTTATGTGTGCTTTATTCCCCTGGGGTGACATGGGATTCGGTGCGGTACCATGGGGATATTTCTGCATCACACTATGATGGAAGGAGGAGCTCCCTACTCCATTGTTGTATTTAAGCTTCTATAGCCCCTGGGGTGTTGAAAAACTTTGTTAGGGGAATATAGGTTTCACATTCTTGACTGTGTTGGAGGCTCGGTACTATATGGTCTATTATACCTTCTCTCCTGCTGTATTTATGATGGACACCGTACCGTAGTCGCTGTCCAGATGCTGCATTGGGGATACAGTAGGTGGTTGAGAGTTTCCAGCACGTTCACCTTTAATGGAATAACTTCAAAGCCCATTTGGCTATGTAATTCCTTCCAAACCAACCGCTCACTCCTACCTACCGGAAACCTTTAGGAACCGGGAAGTGGTTCACCGAGTTTAGTATTTTATATGCACTTAAGTTATCATAGGTGAGTAGTATCATGAGAAACCAGTACCCATATGAGCAGTGGAGCCGGGCTTTCATTTTGCCAAGATCTCTGTTTTTACTAGCGCAATTTAGAGGACCTTATCATACTTCTCGTGATTTTGCTAACTACTATCATGGCGTGTATATGGCGTACTTGTAGAAATTTAGGCGGGGAGGAGATAGTGCTTTATGATGTCGTCTGCTAAAATCCTTCGGAAAATCGTGGGCTTGAATAGTTTTTTTTTTTTTGGTTCGGTAGGTAGGTGGGTAGCATCACCGGGTTCAGTAATTTTTCGGTGAAGACTTCTCAGCACGGTGGGGGTGGTCGGTAGTATGGGCACAGTACTCGTGAAACGCTTCTAGATTAAGAAAAATGGAATTACGGTATGCTCTTATTGGGCCTCGGGTGTGTGAGGACCCCGGGGTGGTTTTCTTATTGTATATACCCTTCTAAGAGATTTGGGAGTTGACCACTCGAGTTAGGGGTGATCACTTCGGACATTTCTACTGGGTATTGTACGGGCGGTTTTCGATACCACACCATTTCTCTCTCCACGCTCTCTCCGCGGGTTGGTTGGTGAGGCGGACTAGGCCTTGGATGTTAGTTTAGGTACCCCTCCATTTAATAGCTCTTGCTCTGCTCTGTTCACATCCTCTTGACCTGCGAGGGCCAAGATAGAAGCACGCAAGTTCTGTTCGACTATCCGTTCGTTTCTCACGATTCTCTGTGTTGATCACGAGTACCTTCTTTTACACTCCTTAACCTTTCATTTTTTTTTTATCGCAGAGTCTGAGACTTTGACTGTTTTCAGTTGGTTGTCTGCCTAGGATGTGAACTGATGTTGTGGGATAGTTACAGCTCTGGGGAGCTATCACCGAAGACGGGGCCGAAGGTCCCGTCGAGTGTATATTTACTATAGCAGTAAATTGGAAGGACATGGTATGTTAATGAGCAGAAAAATCTTCTCTGCGTGTAAATAAGATAGGGAAGTGCAGACACTGGTAAATAGCGAGTTGTCTTCTGTGGAAGGTGGTGTCTCTTTATATCATTGGGTGGTGTTTTGTCTACATTGATGGAGACTCATCAGGGAGCTGGGGATGGAGACTTACCTTACTGCTAAGTGGGACTTGTCTTTTGGTGGACTCCTAAGGAGCACATGCGGAACTTACAATCTCACTCCACCTCCTGACCAAGTCACAAGGGCGCTGTGTGGTGGCTGTAGCCCTCCACACATCCCAAGTGAACCTTACACTGGGAGGCACTAATATGAGTTCTTTTCCGTGGTGACTTCAAAGAGAAGATCTACGGTTAGGTTTGCCCATAGTTTTTGGGTGAAAGTAGACATATTGCGACAATTGTCCCAATTGTAGAGAGACGTCTTTACCAAGGGATAATTTAGTCTTAAGTAAGGTTGGGGACTGTGCAATAAACCTATCGCACTTTGCCTAATCATTCTGACAAATTATCTTGCAAGAGAATAGAACCTCTAGAGATGCAAGGACAGTGAAAGGTTTTTCGCGTAATGCCAAAAATGTTCGCACTGTCCCGGATGTGACAGGATTTTGCCCATGACTTCAAGTGACTATGAGTTGTGGCTCTTGTGCATATAACTTACTTGATGTAACTGGAGCTCCCTTTGGGCTGATGGATCCAGAGGTTACAATTGCACCAAGAAGAATTCTTCTGAGAACCAATATAATAAAATTTTAGGATGTTAGAAGTAGAGTTTAAAGAAAGAAAACAGTAAAACTTAAAATTGTTAGGCTAGAGCTCTCAATTCAGTCCAGATCTCGAGAGGTAGTTGATTGCCAGAGTAGAGGAGAACTTGCATATACTGCAGTAGATTTCATGTACTGCCAATTGCTCGCCATTACCACTTTATGTTGGTGAGCAGCCAACTTCTTTGGGCTGTCTAGCTAATCTCTATGAGTCTGACCAAAGATTCTCCATAGCAAACCAGACTACTGTGTAGTTTGCGAACATCCACCCAACAGAAACATGTTAACCACTACATCCACAATGCAACCACAGGAGGAAAAATTCTTCTTATTGCAGACATATCAGAGGCAAGCCATCATACTCACGAGGATGCAATACCAACTATGGAACTCTCTTCCTATATATACTTAGTTTTCTACAAGCATTCGCAACCTGTGAACATCTATCTGGTATTACTCTATTTTATATCATTCCAGTGGTGGCCAAGTAACTCTCTCGATTGACCTCTTGGTAAGTTAACTACCAATAAGCGCTACCCATTGTCAATCCTCCTGGAAGTAGGTCTCATCGTGATCTCAGACAAGTGTCTTAGAGTGCTTAACGATTCACTAATACTATTACACTTTTAGGACAACAGACTTCGGTTACCTCACCTATAGGCCTCTGCTGACCTCATATACTACTTCCAACTTTAAAGTGGTATTACTCTGCCAGTTCTGGTCTGATTTACATGAAACTACCTGGAGACCATTCTCCAGGTTCTCCCCAGCCCCTTGATATATCCTGTAGACAGCTTCCGGTTAACTAGACAGCCTGAGCATATACTGTATTACAAGAGTGTCTCCACTTAGAGACCTTTACTAGACTTACCGCAACTCTTCAGGCTGTAGCTCCTGACTCTAGAAACTTATAACAGGCCCAGAGAGGTATGTTAGCTACCATATCTCCAAGTTACAGCTTGTTTAAACCTCAACTGTTTGTGCAGATCACTCCTACACAACCTGAGATGTGAATATCCTCTGTAGTTTCTCATAAAAAATAATATAGTAACTTCTCCCAAAGACCTGTATGACAAGTTACTTTCAAGGTAGGATAACTTAGCTCTATAGTAGAGTAATTCAGGATCCAAAGAGTGGTAACTCAGGTCCAAAGATAGGGTAACTCTACTGGGATTCACTATCAAACAAGGAAGGAGTAATTTTCAAATTGACCACTTGAGTTACCCTACCCAGTACGGTAACCACTGCTTCCTACTAGTACTTGGGTACTTCTTAGTATAGTATAGCATGTCCAACTGAGGTACCTAACTAATAGTACCTCTACTTAGTACGCTCTTGCCTACCACCATTCCTACTGTGGTAGTCTTTTGCTACCGGTATGGGCCTAGGTTTAGCTAATTGTATTAGCACTCTATTGAGTCTCCCTACAACAAGTCTGGTAGGATGATATACTGAAATAGTATCACAGGTTCCATGACCTGTTTAAAGAAGAAAATACAACAGAATTACAGTCACTCAGCAGAAGTGTTCATGATCTGAGACAATGTTTAATTGCAGTTGTACCATATAGTAGGGCAGTACTAGTCGGGCTGTCAACGGGTGTGGGTGCGTGCTAGTTCTAGTTCACGATCAACAACCACTGGCTCCTCTCAACATTTAATGGTCAATTGACCTGCCATAAATTAAATTAGCTAATATTTTGTATAACCTCCCCTTGCTTCTAAAACTGCAGCCACCCTATCAGGTATTAATTTCCACAACTTCTCAAAAAACTCCTCACGAATTGTCTTCCAAACTAATTGTGATACATGTGTAAAGCTTCTCCTAATAGCCTGTTTTCCTCCTGGAGTATCTGCAATTCTTGGATACTGCTAGTGCAATTGCTTTTTCAGCTCAACCCATACATGCTCAATATGATTTAAATCAGGAGAATAAGAGGGGTGGTCCATGACCTCAATACTGTTTCTCTCCAAGCAATCCATAACACTATATGCCTTGTGAACAGGAGCATTATCTTGCTGAAAAAGAATATCTTCAAGTTGTATACCAAAGGAAATCATTTGATGAATAACAGGAAAAAGATATCTTATGAAAAGTCTAACATACCTGGTCTTATTGATAGTTTGAGTAATAGGAACTAATGGACCTTTTCTTTTATTCCAAAAGCACCCCCAAACTATAAGCGAGATTCACTTATCCTTCTTCTTTGGGTGAACATAATCAGCCAACTACTTCTCTGCAGGTTCTCTGAATACCTCTTGTTACTTTAGATCCTTGGATTTCTCCACATTGCACTCATCACTTCAAATCACTCTATCAAAATCCTCAGCTGTCTAGCCCCTATGAGCTGTAGCCCATCTCAATCTCTTAGCCACATGATTAGGCTTTAGCTAGGTCTTGACTTGAATATCCATTTTTTAATATTTGCTTTTCTGAGTACCCGGTCCACTATGCTGGCAAATTTAGTAGGCAATCATATCCAGTCACTCTTGGTAGCACAAAGAGTTACCAGTATCAAGAGAAACACTGGGTACATAGCGATCCCTAAAGGTGCATCTGGTCATTTTCCGGTTGGACTTGGCTGCCTGTATAATTGTACAATGCTGTTGACCACTCAAAATGGGGGTGCGACAGGGACGAGGGAGATTTTCAAGAGATTGACATTCACATGCCCGGATAAGAAAGCTCTTAATTGTTGTCCATCAGTGTTTAATAATTTAAGTCACCAAGGTAACATTCCAGAGGCAGTAGAAAAAGGCGATTATCATGCCCTTCTCTGCAAGGCTCATTTCTCTCTGGGTGGTTTTAGGTGGGGGTTTCTTTTTTGCGGCATACTTTGTATTTCCAGAACGCTTAACTATTGGCAAAAAAGGTAGAGGGAATTAATAAATTAATTAATTAGGTAAAGGAAACTTCAGTGGGTGTAGATTTGTGAATGGTTACGGTCACCATGGGGTGAATGGTCACGATCAACTTTACACTTGGTTGAAAGGTAGTATTTTGGCCAGGCAGCTTAGTCATCTGAGACTGGTTTCACGAACACTTCTGCTGAGTGACTGTACCATCATACATGCATGCAGTCGATCTAGTCATCCACCAAGAACTCAACTAGGAAGGATTTCGAAACCAATACATACTATAGAAGATAGTCTACATACTAAGACAGAATATTTTTAAAGAACTATGAATATATAGTGTAACAAATCTGGACAAGGGATGGATACCAGAAACTAAAGATACATGATGGTCTCCAATAACATTTGTTAAAAAGAAAGATGGCAAATTAAGGCTATACATGGACGACTAAGCACACAACTCAATCAGGAAGAAATATTAATATCCACTTTCCTTGATAGGTGGAGCCATGAACAGACTAAGAATGGTAAACATTTCACAAAACTTGATCTCAAAGACATGTACTATAACATCAGAATCAAAAAGGAAAACAAGTAGAAGATAATATTTGCATCTAAACGTGGGATGTACGAATACCTGCTTATGCCATTCATGTTAACCAACCTACAAGCTGCATGTTAAAAATAAATAAACCAAGTATTGAGAGGATTTCTGGATAGATGGTGTATTATTAAACAAGACAATATACTCATATATTTGAGTATTTTGGACCAACCAATCAAGCACATCAGGGAAGTTCTAGAATCCATCCAAGATTTAGGAATGAAGATCAAACCCACGAAAAGTGATTCCATAGGGACAAAATGGAGTACTTGGGATTTATTATCATAGATAAAAAGTCAAGGTAGACACTGTCAAGAGGAACACAATTTGGAAGAGAAGAACACTAGGAACCAGAAGAGATGTCTAATGTTTTATTGAATTTGGCAACTTCTACTAAAGGTTGATAGAAGGATGCTGCAGAGTTGTGAAATCACTCTACAACCTTACCATGAAAGATGCCAAATGGAAATAGAATGAACAAGAATAAGGAGCATTCAATAGCATATGACAAAGACTTACAAGCGTACCAATAGTAGTTTATTATGATCCTGAATAAAAACTAGTAGTCAAAACTGATACATCAAGTATGTATACTCAGGGATACTATCACAAAAATACACAGACAGCTAATGGCGACTGATAGCATATCCTGCCAAGAAAATGATGATAGCAGAAGACAAATATGACCTACACTGCTAATAACTATTAGTGATAGTTCAGGCTATGAAGGAATGGAGATGATATATTTGTAACACTAAGACTACAGTCAAGATATTATTGGACAACAAAAACCTGGTACCTTTCATGAAGGTTAAGGTATTAGATGAGAGACAAATGTGTTGGATGAAACAACTAAGCCGATTCAGATTCCGAATTGAATACTAACTAGAGAAAGAAGGCAGGAAGCTAGACATTCTTACAAGAATATCCAGTGACAAATCACAAGACAACAAGGATGAAAAGGTTACGATAAAGATTTGAATCTAATTGCTGAGTGATTGGTGTTTCGAACAAAGTTAATTCGAAGTAATGGAACATATGGAATTTACCTTGAAAGAAGAATATAAGAATAACAGGGTAAATAAAAAAGACATAACAATAAAGGTAATAAGGGAAGCATTAGAAGAATAAAAGCAGAAATTGAAGAGGGTAGTGCTGTACTTGTTGGAGTAGAAGAACGAAAACATAGAGTAATAAGGAAAATAACTCATCTTGAAAGAAGAAGAGATAAGAACAAATATTATATGACCATATCATAATACCTAGACCTCGGAGCATAGAGGAAAGACCAAAAATACAGAATTTAGAAAGAGGTCCTTCTATAGGCCTGGATTGCATGAAGAGGTCAGAAGATATGTCCTGAATTGGGATATATGTCAATGGCTGACAATGGCTAAGCATGCACCCTACGGATCACTGAAATTGAATAAAGTTTCTGGACAATCCTGTGAAACAGTTACTATTGATTTTATCTCAGATTTACTACACTTAGAAGAATATGACAGCATTTTGTCTGTAGTAGATTGCCTGACCAAAATGAGACATTTTGATCCTGTCAAAAAGAATATAACAAAAAAGGCCTTTATAAGAACTTTCTTCCAGGAAATTTTCCAATTAGATGGGCTTTCGAAGACATAATTAGAGATTGAGGAATGCTATTTACTATAGGATTATGGAAAAAGATAACAGGACAAATGGACATACGGAACCGACTGAGTACTGTATTTTACCCACAGATAGAGGGATAAATGGAACAGGTAATTGCAATACTCGAGCAATACCTATATGCATACGTTAACAATTAATAAGATAATAGGCATAAACTATTTACAATAGCTGAGTTCTCATACAATTATAGAAAACAAGAAATCATAGACAGGATGCCATTCTGTGTGAAATATTATCAACATCCAGAAAATCAAACAATAAATTATATGACTAATGGGATAATTTTGGATAAGAGAGAAATGAAAGAAATACATCACATGTAGAATATGAAATGCATTATGCAGAGCAATAGTAAAAAGAACAATATGACAAATACCAAAGAGCCAAACTGAACATACTAATGGGAGATATGATCTGGTTATTACCTTGCCATATTGAGAGCACGTGACCATCCAAGAAATTGAACCACAGGAAAATAAGCTTTTTTGGGATACTGGGAAGAGTAGGAGACTGAGCTTATAAACTTGATCTCTCTTCCTGAATCTGAATTTACAACACATTCCATTTCTTACTCCTTGAAATACATAATGACAGAAAATTCTCCTTATAATTTACTATACCTCCTCGACTGCTTGAAATAGTTAGTAAATCAAAACAAGAACTCACTAAAATAATTGACTGCTGCATATACTAAGTAATCTCCAGTACCGAGCTAAGTAGACCTGTTATTCTCCAGAATATGATAAAACTTGTTAGCACACTATCAACTTTATGAAGGTACAAGATGTCATCCAACTCTTCTACCAACAATACTCAGGCAAATATGACTCGGGTAATGATCATGATTAACCTTAAATGTAAGGAGAAAGCAGATGTGATCCTGCAACCACATAAGAGTAGGGGCGATAGTACTCTATGCATGATATTAACGCATCCTGAATATTCGTTCATGGGGATAAATGATGAAGAAATCAAGAAACTGGTAGAGGAAGCAAAGGAAATCGACAAGCATAACTCTCTGAACTGGATGGTATGCTATAAAAATAACTATAGCATACACTATGGAGACAAGTAGGGATCAGGATAGTTTCTAAGATAGTACAAGAAGTTTGATCCACTTCGAGAATGCATCTTGTTGTCAGTGAAGCCATGTTACAAGGATGCGTGCAGGATGCAAAGGGCAACAAAGGTAGCTGCAGGTTACTACTGACAGAAGGATGGTAGTCAGAATGGACTGGTAAAAAAAGAGGTCTGTGAAAGGCATAGGACTATTAGGATATAATCCAAGAAGATGAGGGCTGAAAGCTCCTCAACAGAAACTGAAACTGATGTTGAATGACTACATCTGCAGATCGAGGGATGATGGGAAGAGCTTCGGGGCTCCAAAGCTACAATTTCAGCATATGAGAGAATGACAATGCAGTTGAGAAAAACAATTAACACACAACGTCAAATAATTTAAAACACTAACCAAACGCTAGTGATGGTAAGAGCAGGAGTAAAAGAAGTGGAAGTAATGATCTGATGGCTTTGGAAATTCATGTGTACCGCTAGATGAGAAATGTAGTAGTTAGGAGAAAGTATAGATACATCAACGGATAAGTGTGAACCTCATTTAGGGATATCTTCAAACAAGTATAACTAACCTAATACTGGTCTAAATAACTTGAAAAAACCGCACAGATATAGAAGGCACTAAGTCGAACAAAAGTACTGTTTTTTTAATTTGTAAACATGAGCTGAAAGAATAGTATACTTGTTTGAAAAGTTGGAAATTTGGTGTAAAATTAGTAGTCTTGGCATTGAAATGCAATATGAATCTGGTTACTACCATAGTAAATAGTGAAAGTTTAAATAATGAAAAATCATATAGCTATACTAATATGTGATATGCAAGCAAGTGATAACTAAGATATTACTAACTGAGATCAACAAATACAAGATGACTAGAGTCAAAAAGCATATTCAACAAAGTCGTGCTGCTGGCAGACTTGGAGGTCAGCCTCCAAGTACAGTTGATTGGAAACAAGTAGAAGCAGTCCATAGTTCTGTACAGGGAGATATCAATTGTGAAGAAGTAGAAGAGCAGAATGGTAAGTTTCTAGTCAATATATCTATAAATGTCAGAGTATTGATAGAGGTTAACTATCTCATAACTGCAATTAATAGGAGTGAAGAAGTTCTAGATGAGAGCAGAGAGAGGAGGAAAGGTCTCATGTCGACAAACAATATGGAGGCAAATGAAGAAGGAGCAAAAGCAAAGAGAAGGGGTATCAGAAAACTTAGAGTCAGTTTTGGGCAAGGAGTTAGAGGATGAGCAGGTGGGAAGAGAGGCATCTAGCCATGAGGAAGAGCAGGATGAGGTAGAAGGAGATGAGCAGCAAGTGGTTGATGAGAGAGAAGAGGTAAATGAGGAAGTAGAGAATGATCAAGATAAGCTTGATAAAAGAAGAGAGAGTCTGGATTTGGCTGAAGCGATGGGAAGCTGGCCTGTTTTATCAAAGTATCAAGCAACACGCTTTCAGTATAAAATCCTAACAAATAGTAAGTGGCATATCTTGGAAGCTTAATAGTTAGTAATTCCTAACTGAGAATTGCTTAGCAATTCATGATATGCATAGTCTGTTGTGGTCTAAATGTAGAGCACCAATTAGGCAAGACCTTGAGCATCATTTACAAGTATTGGAGTTTCTTTGCTTTCAGGGATATGGACTGCAAAAGACATTCTGGAACAGAACACGTAAAGATGCAGCTTCTTTTATTGCTGCAGCCAACAGCCATGGGAACCGAGTCCGAAATCGTATTATTCAAAACGAGTGAAGCTGGATCCAAAGTCGTCATATTTCTTCTACTTAGCAAGGCAGGTCACCAATGCTACACCGTTTGATCGATAATGAGGGTACAAAACTTGCTCTCTGAGAATATTTGGCTGGAGCTGGTGAAGCAATTGCTGGCCAGAGTGTTGCTTATGCTAATTCAGCCTATTGGCAAACTGGAATTCTACCTTTTGAAGAGCAGCCAGGGTTAAAGAAACCCCCTCAGCTATATTCCTCTGAGGCAAAAGCCCCATTGGCACTACTGGCAGAGTCAAGAAGGGAAGTTCAAGATACACTTAGTTGTCAGAAAGCAGTCTAATGGCTACATGAAATGGGCTACAGGTTTCGTGATGTTCGTAAAGGAGTTTATAAGGATGGCCATGAAAGGGCTGATGTTGTCCAATATAGACAAGAGCAATTCTTACCTACTTTACAAGCTTTATAAGAGCATATGGTACATTGGGAATTGATTAGTTAAGATGGTGATAAGGAGATTCGTATTATATATCTCTCAAATCTACCTACTAGTATCAAGCCAATAGTCATTATTGTGCATGATGAAACAACATTCAATGAAAATGATGGAAGATCCAAGATTTAGATAAAATAGGATAACATCCCTCTGAAAAAGAAAACTCGCAGTAAAGGAATCATGGTATCTGATTTTCTGACACCTGGAGGACGACTTCGTGTTCCTGAGGGTGTTGATAACCTAACAGTTACTGAATATGGAATACTAGAAGAGGGATCAAAATGCCTAGACCCACAGCTAACTACTTGTTCCATTGAGTATGGAGGGAATATTTGGTAGGATGGTGATCAGCTTATTTAATAAGTTATGAAGTTGGTCATTCCAGTTTTTGAATCTGCTTTTCCTGGGTGTCAAGCTCTTTTCCTTTTCGATAATACTACTAGTCATTCAGCATATTCACATGATGCACTCCGAGCATGTATGATGAATCTATGTCCTGGAGGTGGGCAAGCATACCTTCGACCAGGAATAAATTCTCTGACTGGGGATATTCAGCCTATGATAATAGCTGATGGTACACCTAAAGGACTACAAATTGTACTCCAAGAGTGTAGATTATGGAGGCCAAAGTTGCGAGTTCAATGCCAAAAGCCAGATGGAAAGAAAAACAAACTGTGTCTTAATGGAGGTACATGCTGTGCTAGAGCACTAATAGCTCAAGAGCCAGACTTTAAGGCTCAAAAAAGCAGGCTAGAAGGGGAGTTAAAAGAAAAGGGTCATTTGGTTTACTTCATTGCAAAATTTCATTGTAAGCTCAACTTTATTGAGTACTATTAGGGGGCAGCAAAATGGTATGTACGGAGGAGATGTGGGTATAACATTTGTGCATTAAGGAAAATGGTTCCTGAATGTTTAAATTCTGTAAAACCAACATTAATTTGGAAGTACTGGGCACGAACAGAGCGAATAATGAGAGCTTACAGAGTGGGATATGCATATGATACTACTGACTTTAAAGAAATAGTTATAAAAATATATAGGAGCCATTGCAGAGTATCAAATTCTCAAACAATTGTATATAATTGATTTACTTTCTTTCTTACTATCCATATACCTATTATTATTTACACTATATATATCACAATCGATCACTACCAGTCTTAGCACTATAGTAGCACAGCCACTATTGCATTTAACTGTGCCACAAAATTCACGTTGTTCCCTTGACTCACCTATATGTAATAAATTACTTTCCAGGTAGGGTAACTTGGCTCCATAGCAGGATAACTCAGGGTACAAGACAGGGTAACTCTAGTTAGAAGGTAAGGTAACTCTATGTAATAAGACTTTATGGAGTACTATTATAGTTAGTCAAATCTATACCCAGACCTGTGTTAAGAGACTACTACAGCAGGAAAGGTAGGAGACGAGAGTTTACCAAGTAGAGGTACTGTTGGATGGGTACCTCAGTAGGATATACTATGCTATACTAAGAAGTACATAGATACTAGTAAGGAGTGGTGGTTATCATACTGGAAATGACAACCTAAGTAGACAATTTAGAAGTTACCTTGAATTGCCCTACTGTTATGAACATACCTTATTAAGGAAAAGGTTTTTACAGGACTCATAGTTATAAGTCTTAGGTCCGTTTCAGCTTTCATGCATATGACTCATCTGAGTCATAAGACTTGTAGTGTTATTATTTGATATATTTCTCACATGACTCAATTATGAGATATAAGATGTACGCCTGGTGAGTATGCCTTGTAAGTATGCCTGGTGAGTATACCTTGCAAGTATGCCTTGTGCATAGGCCTTTGGCATATGATTTATATTTTGCATATGACCTCATACTGAGGTCATAGGTTTTGTACATGTGACCACTTTGGGTCATATGACTTGTTTATTGTGTTATGATTAGTTTATGAGTTTTCATACATGACCTTAATATAAGGTCATAGATGTTATGCATGTAATCACTTTAGCCATATGATTAGTTTGTTATGATTTCATGTCATGAATGTGACCACATGTGGTTACATGACTAAGAGCAGGAACAGCACTATATAAGAAGGCTAGTATGGCTCAGAAGGATAGGCTTCTCACGCTTTGTTCTAAGAACATTCCGCCTCCTTACTTTCACTCCCTCTTCAAATGTAAAGGTATCCTCATCACTAATCAGAGCTCTTTATTTCGATCTCAGGATAGGCTGTAAGTCTTTAACTGTCACGAACGTGGCTTAGCATGAAAAAGGTTTTCACATGACACATGGTTATGAGTCACAGGTATGTTATTGTTTTACGCATATAACCTTTTCAGGTTATATGATTTGTTATGTGTGGGATTTGTGATGCTTTCACACATGGCTCAAGTATGAGTCATGGGACATGCGCCTGACAAGTATGCCTTACGAGTGTGCCTTACGGGTAAGCCTTGCGCATATGATTTATATTTCGCACATGACCTCATTACGAGGTCATGGGTTTCGTGCATATGACTCAGTCGAGTCATAAGACTTGTTTATTGTATTACGATTGATTTATGAGTTTTGCACATGACCTCGCTATGAGGTCATGGGTTTTGAGCATGTGATCACTTTGGTCATATGACTAGTTTGTTATGATTTGGTTTCGCACATGTGACCACTTTAGGTCACATGACTAAAGGCAGGAAGAACACTATATAAGGAGGCTGATGCGGCCGAGGAAGATAGGTTCTTCACGCTTTGTTCTAAGTACTTTTCCTACTTATTACTTTAACGAATATAAAATACCTTTACGATCTTTATCTTTATTGCAACATTATCATTACGCTGAGAAGTGCTCGTCACGAAGATGAGTTAGAGAAAGCTTACGATAGGCGTTTCCGATAGAAGATAAAGGTCTTGTACTATCGGTAACGGAAGCAGAGGTCTAGAGCTATCGTAAGACAAACAAAGAAGGAGACAGAAGAGATAAGTATCGTTCCCCGTTGCCAAGAGCTAACTATCTGAAAGGGGATCGTTACATTACAAAGCGTCACATAGTACGACGCCAAACGATAGAGGACGGTATCCTTCAATGCAGACAGGGAAGGAGATATTGATATCGACGATCAAATTCTTAATCTAGAAGGATTCAGCGACGCCCTAGATCACGTATCAGCAGAACCCTCGAGAGCAGCAAGCCCAGTAACCCCAGAGAAAGGATTATCAGTCGATAGCTCTCCTGGTGGAACTCCACGACCTGAGAGAATGTCGGGATCCACAGTACCTAGGCCACCAGCCCCAGCCGCTCCGGCACCTGGAACCAGCATACTTGGAATGACTGAAAATCAGTTTCAGGTATTTCTCGCAGTCACGTGAAATACCGGGCAAGGAAATGTACAGCGACCAAAAGCAAAGGAGCCCGACACATACGAAGGAGCTGAAGATAAGCTACGAATATTCTTAGCACAATGCGAAGGATATTTTGCTGTTCAAGGATATAGAGATCAACATGATGAGATGAAGATTCCATATGTGGAATCTCTGCTTAGAGGACTCGCGGGGCAATGGATCATGCCTTTCCAAGATGGAAGGAAGCAGAGGGAATGGGTCACATATGAAGAGTTCAAGGTGATACTCTTCGAACAATTTGGAGATCCCAACGCCAAAGAAACAGCAAGACGAAAGCTAAAAAACCTTCAGCAAGGAAAACAAACATTTTCAGCATACTGGAACGAATGCCGACTATTGGAATACGAGGCCGAGTTTGATGATGCTACTCTATACATCATCCTCCTGAGAAACTGCAGTGAGAGACTCCGAGAGGCATGGGAAATCTCTGACCTGCACTATATGACAGCCGAACGATTTACAAGATGGGCAATAGACAAGGAAAGCAAATTGAACATGGTTCGAAGCAACTCAGAAAACACTATAGTGCACAGAGTGGTCCAATCATCCAGGAATGTGGATGGGACCTTCAAACCACAAGCACCTTGAGGAGAAAGCCGAGCATTACCACCAGGCGAGTCAATGGAATTAGACAAATCAAGAGCAGGACCGGCTCTAAACCTGTCTAAGGAAGAGTACGCCAGAAGGGTGAATGGGAAACTCTGCCTAAAGTGCGGAAAAGCAGGACATCGGATACGAGAATGCAGAAGCCGACCGGACAACGGATACCAAGGAAACAGAGCTGCTGGAAATAATTGTTTCCAAAATCAAAAAAGAAGCAACATCCGCGAAATGATAGCAGAGGACTCACCGGCGGAAAACGATGAGGGTCCCCAATAAACGGTGGTCTGGGAGACCCAAGATGTGGACCTGGAAAACCCATCAAATTCGCAAACTACTACACGGCACTACACACGCAAAGAGGAGAAGAAGATGGAGATCATGTGATGATCAAAACGAAGATATACAATAGAGAAAGTGAAGAAACAACAATATATGCAATGCTCGACTCGGGGGCCACTGAAGACTTCATCGACCAAGAAATATGCGACAAGTATGGCCTCCACACCAAACAAGCGAAGAAAGCAAGACAGATCTACTTAGCGAATGGAAAACCAAGTGCTATGGGTCCTATAATCCATACAGCGACAGTACCTATAGACATTGACAGCCATAGGGAAACGGCAACCTTTCAAGTGGCAGATCTGAAGAACCATGAGATAGTGCTAGGGATGTCATGGTTACGGAAGCATAATCCGACGATCGATTGGAACGAGAACAAGATGACCTTTACAAGCGAACTATGTGCGACACGATGTCTCAACAGTTCACCTGTGGTCTACTCAACACAGATACGAGAAGCGGAAGAAGAAACTTTGCATGCAAAGTTCGCCGAGATGTGGCAAGACAAGAGAGTCCGGATACAAAGGCTGGACCAAGAGGCAAAAGTGCCTACCAAGGGTTCCAAAGGGGCAGCAGGACGCGACCTATATGCTAATGAAGGAATCAAGATACCTGCCAACGGGCAGGCAATGATAGTAACGGGAATAGCCATTGGACTCCCAGAAGGTACCTATGGACGAATAGCACCCCGTAGTGGTCTAGCAGTCAAACACCGACTCATGACTATGGCAGGGGTGATCGACATCGACTATACCGGTGAAATCAAAGTGGTCCTGGCCAACCTAACTTGAGAGGACTATCAAGTCCAGAAAGGCGATCGAATCGCACAGTTGATAATCGAAAAAATCAACAAAGAAGATCTGCATGAGGTAGATCAACTGGAAGAAACTATAAGAGGAAACAAGGGATTCGGAAGTACGGACCAAAACCAGATGGATACAACAAAAAGAATTGAGATCAAAGAGATCACAGCACAAGCTTTTGGACGATATTATTGAAGAGGAGACACAACAGGAATTCTCAAATGGACATACGAGGACGAAAAAGCAGTTCTAGCAAAAATCAACATCAGCACAGAGCTAGCAATCCAGGACAAGAAATACCAAAGCAAAAAAGGATGGAAAGAATTGGTTCCAAAAGAATATGACCAATTCACAAATCTATTCCAAGAAGAGGAAGATACAGAGCTACCACCTCGAAGACCAGGAATCGACCACGAAATTCAACTGGACAAAGATGAAAAAACGGGAAAAACAAAAGAGATTCCCTATAAGAAGTTATACCCCCTAGGGGAAGCAGAGCTCGAAGAACTTAGGAAGTACATCGAGCAGAACCTAAAGAGAGGATGGATCCGAGACTCTTTCGCGTCAGGAGGATCCCCAATACTATTCACGAAAAAGAAAGACGGAAAAATGAGACTCTGCGTGGACTACAGAGCCCTCAATTCGGTTACAAAGAAAGACTGATATCCACTACCCTTGATTGGGGAAGCACTGGACAGATTACAATCAGCGAAATACTTCACCAAACTCGACATCAAAGATGCATACCACAATATATGCATCAAGGCAGGAGACGAATGGAAGACTACATTCGCCTCAAGATACGGAATGTTCGAATACTTGGTTATGCCCTTCGGGCTAACTAACGCACCAGCTTCATTCCAGAGATGGATCAACCAGGTACTTAATAAGTATCTCGACATATGTTGCATCGTATACTTGGACAATGTACTCATATACTCGGAAAACATACAACAACACCAAAAAGATATCAGCAATATCATGGCGGCAATACCAGGATCAGGAATGAAGATCAAACCAACAAAATGCGAATTCCATAAGGAAGAAACAGAATACCTTGGATTTATCATCAATCGAAGTGGGGTCAAGGTATACCCTGTTAAAACAGCAGCCATATTGGATTGGGCCAGACCAAACAACAAGACAGACATTCAATACTTTATGGAATTCTGCAACTTTTATCGAAGGTTCATAGAAGGATTTAGCAGGCTTGCAAAACCACTCTATAACCTTACAAAGAAAGACAAGAAATGGGAATGGAGACAAAACGAACAAAAAGCATATGATGCAATACGAACGCATCTAACATCAGCACCCATACTGGTTCATTTCATACCCAAGCCGAAAGACAATGATCGAAATGGATGCCTCCAATCGAATACGTATGCTCAGGCATACTATCGCAACAATGCGATGATGGGAAATGGAGGCCAGTATCTTACCGATCCAAGACAATGACCCCTGCAGAGTGCAACTACGATGTTGCAAACAAAGAAATATTAGCGATAGTTCAAGCATTAAAAGAATGGAGGAGATACGTTTCGAACAATGACCATCCAGTCCGAGTTCTAACTGACTACAAGAACCTGGTCCCGTTCATGACCAGGAAAGAACTGAACGACCGCCAGATAAGATGGATGGAACACCTCAGCAAATACAACTTCAAAATCGAATACTGACCAGGAAAAGAGAGCGGAAAACCAGATGCTCTTACGAGGATTGCAAGCGATAAACCACAAACGAAAGAAGATGAAAGAATCAGACAAAAAACACGAACCCTATTGCCAAAATCCTAATTCGAGGCAATCAAGGTTATCCAATTCACATCAAAGGAGGAAACAGGAATTGAGAACGCAAACGAGAAAGACAAAACAATCCAGGCAATAAGAGAAGCCTTGGAAGAAGGAAAAAAGGAGATGAAAGGAATTGCACTGGGGTTATGCCAATGGAAGGACGGAAATATGTGGTACGATAGAAAACAATGGATCCTGGAAGAAGAGGAGATAAGGACAGACATCATACAACAACATCATGATATCCGAACGGCAGGACACAGAGGAACTGCTAAAACCACGGAATTCATCACGAGGTCATTTTATTGGCCAGGACTGCGTGAACATGTCAAACGATATGTCAAAAACTGCGACATATGCCAGAGAACGAAAACGGCTAAATACGCACCATATGGATTACTAAAAGCAAACAAAAGCCCCGAACAATCATGGGAAACAATTACTATGGATTTCATCACAGACCTACCAACATCGGAAAATTGGGATAGCATCCTGGTCGTGGTGGATCACCTGACCAAAATGAGTCATTTCATCCCGGTTAGAAAAGACATCAACAGGAGGGATTTTATACAAACATTCTTCCGAGAGGTCTTTCGACTTCACGGCCTCCTAAAGAATATCATTACCGATCGAGGAACACTATTCACATCGGGACTATGGAAGAAAGTAACTGGAGAAATGGGGATACAAAACAGAATGAGCACAGCGTTCCATCCACAAACGGACGGACAAACGGAACGGGTAAATGCGATACTCGAACAATATTTAAGGGCCTATGTCAATTATCAGCAAGATGATTGGTACAAGCTGTTATCTATGGCCGAATTCGCATACAACAATGGAAAGCAAGAAACAATTGGCACGACACCCTTCTTCGCAAATTACGGACAATACCCACAAAGTCAGACCACATATCATACAATTAATAATGTGATACCGGATAAGACCAATATGGGAAAACTAGATGAAACATTACAATACGAAATGAGTCAAGCACAACAACGACTGAAGGAACAATACAATAAGCACCGAAGACCAGATCCGAACATACGACCAGCAGATATGGTATGGCTAATACCACGCAATATTCACAAAACGCGACCATCAAAGATTGGACTACAAGAAAATAGGACCATTCCGGATACTGGAAAAAGTGGGCAGTCGAGCATATAAACTCGACCTCCCCCCCTCAATGCGAATACACAACACATTCCACATCTCACTCCTTGAATTACACAACGATAATAAGTTTCCTTCACAAACACTTATTCCTCCCCCACCGATCGAACTCGACAGAGAACCAGAATACGAGCTTGACGAAATAGTTAATTCCCACTTCTTCCACGGTCACCTCCAATACTGAGCAAAGTGGACAGGATATTCTCCAGAATACGATAAAACTTGGTACTTCGCACATAACTTCGAGAACGCACAAGATGCCATGTCAACCTTCCACCATCGATACCCAGGCAAGCCCGGCCCAGGTGACGATCATGTTCAACCAAGACAAGGGCGAGGGAAAGGCTCCCGCGCCATTGCAACAACACGAAGGCTGGGGCGACAGCCCCCGCCAAACCACACCCACTAGTCCCGAATACTCATTTATGGGGCCAACTGATGAAGAGCTCAAGGAAAGGGAATAACAAGCACAGCATAATGCCATGTCATAGACGGTATGCTACGATGACGGGTGCCAAACACATTTTGGCGACAAAGAAGGCTTGGGATTGTTCCTGAGGGAATGTCGAAAGCGTGGTCCACGCCCGGACCACGTTCTGAAGCATTGGCAACAATGCTTCAGAAATGGGTGCAGGATGCACAGGGCACAGAAAATAGCTGTGGGATACTACCCGCAGAAGGATGGAAGCAGGAAAGAGTTGGATGGAGAAGATGCCAGAAAGGCATGGGCCGCGAGGATGCAGTCCAGAGAGGGAGGGGCCCAAAACTCCTCAGCAGATATGGAACCGGATGTGAGGAGCCTACACAGGCAGATCCGGGGACTCCGAGAACAACTTGGCCAAGCCGAAGCCACAATTTCGGCAAACGACAAAACAATTGCGAAGCTAAGACAGCTGAACGATAATCAGCGGCACACGATCGAGATGGCGAATCTGACCTTGGAATCAATAAGGATCAGATGGAGCGCGGCAGACGAAAAGTTCCACAAGCTGAGAAGGACTATGCGCTCGGCAGGACGGGAACTATTGAAACAGGGAGAAAAAGCCTGATGGGACTCAGGCTTAAGAGGAGGGGAGCTAATGTCACAAATGTGGCTTAGCATGAAAAAGGTTTTCACGTGACACATGGTTATGAGTCACAGGTATGTTATTGTTTTGCGCATATAACCTTTTCGGGTTATATGATTTGTTATGTGTAGGATTTGTGATGCTTTCGCACATGGCTCAAGTATGAGTCATGGGACATGCCCCTGACGAGTATGCCTTATGAGTGTGCCTTACGGGTAAGCCTTGCGCATATGATTTATGTTTCGCACATGATCTCATTACGAGGTCATGGGTTTCGTGCATATGACTCTGTCGAGTCATATGACTTGTTTATTGTATTACGATTGGTTTATGAGTTTTGCACATGACCTTGCTATGAGGTCATGGGTTTTGAGCATGTGATCACTTTGGTCATATGACTAGTTTGTTATGATTTGGTTTCGCACATGTGACCACTTTAGGTCACATGACTAAAGGCAGGAAGAACACTATATAAGCAGGCCGATGCGGCCGAGGAACATAGGTTCTTCACCCTTTGTTCTAAGCACTTTTCCTACTTATTACTTTAACGAATATAAAATACCTTTACGATCATTATCTTTATTGCAACGTTATCATTACACCGAGAAGTGCTCGTCACGAAGACGAGTTAGAGAAAGCTTACGATAGGCGTTTCCGATAGAAGACACAGGTTTTGTACTATCGGTAATATAGGCAGAGGCCTAGAGCTATCGTAAGACAAACAAAGAAGGCGACCGAAGCGATAAGTATCGTTCCCCGTCGCCAAGAGCTAACTATCTGAAAGGTCATCGTTACATTAACTTTGGAATTCTTTTTAGACATTGTTGTTAATCTCTCCTCCTATATTTACTGGAAGCTCTAGCTTTCCTTCTATCTATCTTTATGTTTGTTCGGCTACATCTTCTCCTCACTGTTATAACAACTAAGTAAGTCTCTATCCTCCCTGTTATGTCCATCCTACATTTGTCACTGGTGTTGTCTCATGCTGTCCGGAAGAAATTTGCCTTGTAGGCTATGGTCTCTTACTTTTGGCATCATGTCTCTGTCTTTTCTTAGCTATCACATTGTCCCTTGAAGGAAATATCTATCTTAATGACTGCCATGGTCTCTGAATACCAGAGAGTGGGTGCTTGGATTACTAGACTGGCTTCAGCCGATGCTTTTAAAGTTATCTCTAGTTTGCCTATCCCCTCTGTCGCTTCAGTTACTGCCTTGGTCTCCGTTGTGGATGGTAGGCTGGACACTGAGAATTCTCAGAGTTTAGTGGTAGAGCGTTCTCAGAGGCATCTGGTACTGGTAGTTATCTCTGTCCCACCTATAGCTTTGGTTGTGGATAGTGGTGTGAATGGTCTGGTTCCTGATTCATCAATTACAGAGGAGGTGTATGCTCTAAGTGTGGGTGGAGTAGTTCTACCTGTGGTAGTGTCAACTACAGTGGCATCGCCTCGTGTGGGGGGGCAGGTGACTGAGTCCTCTATAGCTGAGCCTATAGCTGGTTGAGATAATGCCTCTGATGGTGTTCTTCCTAGGGAAGTAGGTGGCAATCAGGGGGGTGTCATGAACATGGCTTGGCACGGAAAAGGTTTTCACATAATTCATGATTAGGAGTCATAGGTATGTAATTGTTTCACCCATATGACTCATTTAGGTCATATGACTTATTATGTTATGATTTGTTATGTTTCGCATATGACTCGATTATGGGTCATGGAACGTGCAGCTGGTGAGTATATCTTGTGAGTATACCTTGCAGGTCTGCCTTGCATATATGATTTATATTTTGTACATGACCTCATTATGAGGTTATAGGTTTCACGCATATGACTCAGTCAAGTCATATGATGTGTTTATTGCGTTATGATTGGTTTATGAGTTTTCGCACATGACCTTACTATGAGGTCATGGGTTTTGAGCCTGTGACCACTTTGGCCATAGGACTAGTTTGTTATGATTGTCTTTTGCACATGTGACCACTTTAGGTCACATGATTATGGGCGGGAATAACACTATATAAGGAGGCTGATGTGGCTGAGGAGGATAGGTTCTTCACGCATTGTTCTAAGTATTTTTCCTCGTCCTTGCTATCCCTTCGCCCCGCATGTTTCTTTTGCACCTATGATGGAACTTGATACCTCGGATTCTGGGGGAGATATCTGAATTCGCTGCATAGTGCCTGGGGTTCTTGGTGTTGAGGTCTGTTGGCATGGTGTGGTGGATTCCTTGTTTGCTTCTTGTTTCGTTGCCTGCTGGTTATCTCACGATGCTGGCACCTTGAGTACTTCATCACGATTGCTTATGAGGCCCTTTCTGTAAAATGTCTTCATCTTCTGTCGATCGTCTACTCTCAGGTTTCGCGTTCCATTGGGGGGGATTGAACATTGTGTTTGGGGGAATCACCTGTGTCATTCTCTGGGCCAGCTCAGGTTTCTTGTTAGATTGTAACAGAGTCCTTACTTCCCACAATACAAAACGCCCTTGGGTTAGACTTACGACCTTCCCAAGTTCAACTCATCGTACCAGCCACATCATTCCTCAGGTGGCAGCAGGGTATCTGCCCAGCCTCTCTGCGTTATGTTTTCGTTTCTATGGTTGGAATCCTACGAGGTTGTTTATCACCATTTCCTTGAAGTTTTGTTCTTGTGGCATTTATGGTAGTTCAGTCAGGTGTCTCCTTCTCACCTCGGTGGGGATGGCTTTGACCCTGAAAAGATCTTACCCACTGGTGTGGCTATTGATGGCTACCCAGAGTGGTATGAGATGATTGGCTACCAGGCACTTGCCTTGTCTGTGCATTTGAGTGGTTTGGTTGTAGACTGTTGTTGGCAGCTTCACTTATTGTAAGTAGGGCCTACATTCTATTTAACTGCTCCTATTTGCTCATCCTCCACCTTTATGTCGCATCGTTGGGGGTGTCTCTTGCGAGTTGCTCGGTCTGTGCTTATTGCTACCTGTGTGGAGCTGGCTTCAGCTGGCTCTGCCTACTTTTTTGCCGGCTTGGTTGGACTTCGGTTTGACTGGGTTCGATGGTGTGGCTGGTGCCGGTCCCTTCAGGTATTGGTGCTGCCTTGTTTGTAGCTTTTGGCTGTGGCTGGTGGGTCCACCTCGGCTGCAAGGTGCTGGGGGTTGGGACTCTGTTGGTGTGGCCAAGACCAGTAGCTGCCTGATAAGACTAGGTATTGGCTGTCCTGTGGCTGTCAGATGGTTGATCTGTCTGAGGAGCCGGAGGGCTGGATGGACTCTGTGGCGCCTGGCATGTAGGACTTGAAGGGGGCTGATTGGGGGAGAAGTGGTACTTGCGAGCACCGGTCAGGCCTGCATCAGGTTGGACGACGTTCAATTTAGTATTTCTGTCTCGGCTTGAGCTGTTGGGTGAAGCTGCTAAGTGCTGCAAAGCTACCCGATAAACTTACTGGCTGACAGCCACCTGTGCAGATAGTGAGTTGTGACCACCTGGTTGGACTTGTTTTTATCTTGTTCAATGGGCTTCGTGGGGTTTGTTTGGTTTCTTTAGTTTGGCTACAGGTTTGGCAGGAGGAAGTATGGCACCAGGGGTGGGAGATATTCCCCACTGACCTTCTTGGTCTGTTACTACCTATATGTATTTCGTTTGTTTGTGTTCTTTGGTTTTGAGGGACAGGCAGTGGGTACAGGTCCTCCTCACCGGTACGCTCTATGGAGACAATCAGCAAAGTGGGTTTATAGGATACATGGCTTGGCATGCGGGTATGAGAGGTTGACATATTGGTTACCTCCTTCCTACTATTGTGTTGCTAGTAGGTTTAGTTTGTGTTTTGTTGGTTTTCTACTGTAGTGGTAGTTTCACGGGATGGTTTTTTGACCAAATAGTAGTGATTTTATATTTATTGGATGAGGAACCTGGTCCGGTCAGTCTTTTGCTCAGCTTCAGCTATGCTTAGTACTGGTTGGCTTCATCCTAGAGAGGCTACAAACTAAGACTAGGGCGGATGGTGGGTTGTTTGATGGTCTTGTAATTAGTTCTCGTGCAGGTATGACTCGGAAATGGTAGGTACGGGACTGTAGACTTAGTTAGCTTAGGATTAGTGGTATACTGGTTAGCGGTATCCCTGTGCCGACAGGGGCTCATCGTATTCCAGTGTTAACGGTACCAGTTTAAATAAAATTAGATTGAATTCTAGGTACTTTTCCTACTTATTACTTTAACAAATATAAAACACCTTTACGATCTTTATCTTTATTGCAATGTTATGGTTATATCAAGGAAAGCTCTTCACGAAAAAGAGTTAGAGAGAGCTTATGATAGGCGTTTCCATTAGAAGACAAAGGTCTTGTACGATCGGTAACACAGGCAGAAGCCTAGTGCTATTGTCAGACTCAGGAAAGAAACAGAAGAAGAAGACAAGTATCGTTTCCCGTCACCAAGAACTAACTATCCGAGCAGAGATTGTTACATTATAAAGCATCTTCTAGTGCAATGCCAAACAATACAAGACGGCATCTTTCAACCGAGATAGGGAAGGAGATATCGACATCAACAATCAAAACCTTAACTTAGGAGGATTTAGTGGTGCCCTAGATCATTTTTCAGCAGAGCCCTCAAGGGCAGCAAGCCCAGTCACCCCTGACAAGGGATTACCAGTCGATATCTCTCCTGAAGGAACCCCATGACCCAAGAGAATGTTGAGATCAGTAGTACCTGTGCTAGCAGCCCAGGCCGCACCGGCACCAGGCACTAGCATACTTGAAATAACTGAAAATCAGTTTCAGGCATTTCTGGTAGCAACACGAAATACAGGACAATGAGATATCCAACAACCGAAAGCAAAAAAGCACAACACGTACAAAGAAGCTGAGGATAAGCTACCAATATTCCTGGCATAATACGAAGGGTATTTTGCCGTCAAGGGAGATGGAAAACACTATGATAAGATCAAGATGCCTTATGTGGAATCTCTACTCAGAGGACTCGCAGGACAATAGATGATGTGGTTCTATGATAGATGGAAGCAGAGAGAAGGGGTCACGTACAAGGAATTCAAGGCAATACTCTTGGAACAATTCAGAGATACCAACACTAAGGAGATAGCAAGACAAAAGCTGGAGAAACTCCAACCAGGAAAACAGACCTTTTTGGCATATTGGAACAAATGTTGACTATTAGAATATGAGTCAGAGTTTGATGATGCTACCATGTACATCATTCTTCAAAGGAACTGTACTGAGAAACTCCGAGAAGCATAGGCAATCTCTGACTCGTGCTACACGATAGCAGAACAATTTGCAAGATGAGTGATCGATAAGGAAAGCAAACTAAACCTTGTTCGAAATAATTCAGAAAACACTACAGCCCACAGGGTGGCCCAATTATCCAGAAAAATGAATGGAACCTTCCAACAACAAACAATACGAAGCAAGAGCAGAACATTACTACAAGGCGAACCAATGGAATTAGACAAAACTAGATTAGGACTGGCCTTGAACCTACCCAAGGAAGAATAGGCTAGGAGGATGAATGGAAAACTCTGCCTGAGATGCGGGAAGGCAGGATATCGGATAAGGGAATGCTGAAGCTGACCAGACAATGGATACCAAGGAAGTAAGACAGCTGGAAACAAGGGTTTCCAATTCCAGAAGAAGACGAATATCGGTGATATGATAACTGAGGATGTATCGGCGGAAAACGACGAGGGTCCCCAGTAAATGGTAGACTTGGAGACCCAAGATGTAGACCTGGAAAACCCATCAAGTTAGCAAACTACTACATGGTACTACATATGCAAAGAGGAGAAGAAGACAGAGATAATGTAATGATCAAAAGGAAGATACACAACAAAAAGCATAAAGAAACAATAATAGATGCAATGCATAACTCGGGAGCGACTGAAGATTTCATCGATGAAGAAATTTGCGACTAATATGGGCTCCATACCAAAAAGGGAAAGAAAGCGAGACAAGTCTACCTAGCAGAGGGAAAGCCAATGTAAGGATCCCTCCTCAGATGGTTAGTTATTGGCGATGGGGAACGATACTTCTCTTCTTTTATTTCTTCTTCCTTCGTCTTACGATAGCGCTAGGCCTCTGCTAACGTTACTGATAGTACAAGACCTCTGTCTTCTATCGGGAATGCCTATCGTAAGCTTTCTCTAACTCTTCTTCATGAAAAACTTTCCTTGGTGTAACGAAAACATTGCAATAAAGATAAAAACTATAAAGGTGTTTTATATTTGTTAAAGTAATAAGTAGGAAAAGTACTTAGAATAAAGCGTGAAGAACCTATCCTCCTTGGCTGCATCGGCTACCTAATATAGTATTCTTCCCGCCCATAGTCGTGTGACCCAAAGTGGTCACATGTGCGAAGCCAAATCATAACAAACTAGTCATGTGACCAAAGTGGTCACATGCTCAAAACCCATGACCTCGTAGGGAGGTCATGTGCAAAAACTCATAAACCAAATATAATGCAATAAACAAGTCATATGACTTGACTGAGTAATATGCGTGAAACCCATGACCTCATAACGAGGTCATGTGCGAAACATAAATCATATGCTTAAGGCTTACCCGCAAGGCACACTTGCAAGGCATACTCGCCAGGCGCAATTCCCATAACTCATATTTGAGCCATGTGCGAAAGTATCACAAATCCTACACATAACAAATCATATTACTCGAATGAGTCATATGTGTGAAACAATAACATACCTGTGACTCATAACCATATGTCATATGAAAACCTTTTTCATGCCAAGCCACGTTTGTGATATTAGCTCCCCTCCTCCTAAACCTGAGTCCCATCAGGCTTTTTCTCCTACTTTCAATAGTTCCCCTCCTGCCAAGCGCATGGTCCTTCTCAGCTTGTGGAACTTTTCGTCTGCTGTCCTCCATCTGACCCTAACTGATTCTAGGGTCAGATTCACCATTTTGATCGTGTGCCGCCGATTATCATTAAGCGGTCTTAGCTCTGTGATTGTTTTGTCATTTGCCGAAATTGTGGCCTCTGCCTGGCCAAGTTGTTCGTGGAGTCCCAGGATTTGCCTGTGTAGGCTCCTGACATTCGGTTCCATGTCTGCTGAGGAGTTTTGGGCCCTCCCTTCCCTGGACTGCGTCCTCACAGCCCTTGCCTTTCTGGCATCCTCTCCTTATAACTCTTTCCTGCTTCCATCCTTCTGCAGATAGAATCCCGCATAGATTTTCGGTGCCCTGTGCATCCTGCACCCATTTCTGAAGCATTGTTGCCAATGCTTTAGGACGTGGTCCGGGTGTGGACCATGTTTTCAACATTCCCTCGGGAACCATCCCAAGTTTTCTTTGTCACCAAAATGTGTTTAGCAACCGTCATCATAACATACCGTCCATGACATGGTGTTATACTGTTCTTATTTTTCTCTTTCCTTTAGTTCTTCGTCAGTTGGCCCCATGTATGCGTATTCGGGGCTGGTTGGTGTGGTTTGACAGGGGCTATCACCCTAGCCCTCGTGTTGTTGCAATGACACGGGAGCTTTTCCCGCACCTTTGTCTTGGTTGAATGCGATCGTTACCTGGGCTGGGCTTGCCTGGGTATCACTGGTGAAAGGTTGAGATGGCATCTTGTGCATGTTTAAAGTTGTATGCGAATTACCAAGTTTTATAGTGTTCGGGCAAATATCCTGTCCACTTGGCTGGGTATTGGAGGTGACCGTGGAAGAAGCGGGAATCAACTATTTCGTCAAGCTCGTATTCTGGTTCTCCTTCGAGTTTGATTGGAGGGGGAGGAATAATTGTTTGTAAGGGAAACTTGTTGTCATTGCGTAATTCGAGGAGTGAGATGTGGAATGTGTTATGTATTTGCATCGAGGGTGGAAGGTCAAGTTTATAAGCTCCGCTGCCGACTCTTTCCAGTATCCTGAATGGTCTGATTTTCTTGTAATCTAATTTCTTTGATGGTCGCGTCATATGGATATTGCATGGTATTAGGCATACCATATCTCTCAGTTGTATGTGCAGACCCAGTCCTCAGTGCTTATTGTACAATTCCTTTTGTCGTTGTTACGCTTGACTCATTTCGTATTGTAATGTCTCGTGTAGTTTTCCCATATCTATTTTATCCGTTATTATACTATTAATCGTATAATATGTGGTCTGACTTTGTGGATGTTGTCCGCAATTCGCAAAGAAGGATGTTGTGCCTATCCTTTCCGGCTTTCCATTGTTGTATGTGAATTCAGCTATTGATAACAGTTTGTACCAATTATCTGGTTGGTAATTAACGTAGGTCCGTAAATATTGTTTGAGTATGGCATTTACCCGTTCCGTTTGTCCATCCGTTTGTGGGTGAAACGCTGTGGTCATTCTGTTTTATATTCCCTTTTCTCAGGTTACTTTCTTCCATAGTCCCGCTGTGAATAGTGTTCCTCCATCAGTAATGATATTCTTTGGGAGGCCGTGAAGTCAGAAGACTTCTCAGAAGAATGTCTGTATAAAATCCCACGTGTCAATATATTTTCTGACCGGAATGAAATGACTCATTTTGGTCAGACGATTCACCACGACCATGATGCTATCGCAATTGTCCAATGCCGGTAGGTCCGTGATGAAATCCATAGTAATTGTTTCCCATGGTCATTTGGGAACTTCGTTTGATATCAGTAATCCATATGCTGTGTGTTTAGCCGTTTTCATCCTTTGGCATATGTGGCAGTTTTTGACATATCATTTAACATCTTTGCATAATCCTGGCTAATAGAATGACCTTGTGATGAATTCTGTAGTTTTAGCCGTTCCTCCATGTCCTGCCATTCGGATATCGTAGTGTTGTCGTATGATGTCTGTCCTTATCTCTTCTTTTTCCGGAATCCCTTGTTTTTCATCATACCACATGTTTCCATCCTTCCATCGGCATAAACCCAGAGTAATTTCTTTCATCTCCTTTTTTCCTTCCTTCAATGCTTCTCGTATTGCCTGAATTGTTTTGTCTCTTTCATTCGCCTTCTCAATTTCCCTTTCCTCAGTTGATGTGAATTGGATAACCTCCATTGCCTCGAAGTAGGTTTTTGGTAATACTGTTCATGTTTTTTGTTTGATTCTTTCGTCTTCTTTCATTTGTGGTTTGTCGCTAGCAATCCTTGTGAGAGCATCCAGCTTTCCACTGTCTTTGCATGGTTGGAATTCGATTATGAAGTTGTATTTGCTAAGGTATTCCATCTACCTTATTTAGCAGTCGTTCAGTTCCTTCATAGTCATGAACAGGACCAGATTCTTATGGTCAGTTAGAACTCAGACTGGATAGTCATTATGCAAAACATATCTCCTCCATTCCTTGAATTCTTCAACTATTGCTAATAGTTCTTTGTTCGCAACGTCGTAGTTGTACTCGGTGGGGATTATTGTCTTGGTTCAGTAAGACACTGGCCTCCACTTTCCGTCTTCGCATTGTTGCGATAGTAGGCCTGAGCACACATATTTTGAGGTGTCCATTGCAGTCATTGTCCTTCGGTTTGGGTCGAAATGAACCAGTATGGGTGCCGAGATTAGATGCGTTCGTATTGTATCATATGCTTTCTGTTCTATTTCTCCCCATTCCCATTTCTTGTCTTTCTTTGTTAGGTTATAGAGTGGTTTTGCAAGCCTGCTAAATCCTTCTATAAACCTTCGATAAAAGTTACAGAATCCCATCAAGCATTGAACATCTATTTTGTTGTTTGGTTTAGCCCAATCCGATATTGCTGCTGTTTTAACTGGGTTGATGTTAGGCGGAGACAACTTGATAGACTTCAAGATTGTCTAGGCCAATTCAGATTCGTTTTTGTAGATGGAGATTGTCTAGGGAGGCTCGGACTTGGCTCGTTTTGTTTATGACTACTAGGAGCAAAGTAAAGTAGGTAAAGTAGGGTAGAATTATACAAGTAATATTATATTGTTAAGGTCTCTTCTCTGTTGCTTGATGATGTCTAAAGCTTAGGAGGCACTTTGATATTTATATTCCGCGTCTGAGTGTTCACGGACTACATCTATGTATCATACAACTATGTACTTCTTCAATCGTAATTCGCGACGTCGAGTTTTCTTCCAAGGTGCAAACATCTGTGAACCCTGAAAACCATCACACCCTCTTCGGTAATTACAATATTTCTTTTTAGGAAACGTACTTTCCCCAATAGTAATATACCAATTAGCAGAGTTTTTAGACTGATAGCCTAGTTCTTAAGTCAAACTGAGTTGGCTCCAATTGTCTTTGCCATTGATAAAATGATCAGTTTTATCCACAGCTATATCTGTAAAGGTGGTCGTTATTACAATCATCGTAGGTCCCCTGACTCCAATCCTTTGTAACTCCATACCCAACCAATAGATTTTTCTCTGGATGACTTCCTATTAACTCGCAGGAAGCTATTCTACCAGATTGGTAATTAATCCCTCGGTCGGCAACCATTGGTTGCTATCTGGGTAGTAGGTTTCAGTAACTATCGTAGTATTGGGAATCACCCCATGACTACGATGTGTTCCGAAACCCAGTTGCAACACTCCGTGAAGTTCGTTGGCTTCTTTGGTAGTGTCCTTTTAGAGTTCTAGACTCTTCTGGTAGATGTAAATGTATTGGTCTCTTGTAGAGATCCTTTACCATTTGATACCATCTCTTTGTACGAAATCATCCCATTACTTACGGCCTGTGCCAAAGGTATCATGTATTTGGAGCCATGGAACTCTCTGGGTAGTTGACGGAATCACTCCGTTCCACTTTCCAGACCTAGCCGAAGGTCCCCTCCCATATATCCTGCGAACAGGATCCGGTCGGACAGACGGCGGCGACGTATACGGTGTTATTCTGACACCTTCAATTCTCTGGTAATATAGTCACAGGACCCAACTGATATTAATATATATGATGATGCGCGGGCCCCGTAAGGGAGCCGGAGGGGGGTGTTGGAGACCAGAGATTCCGATTCCAAGTGGGGTTACCCTACTTAGAGTGGTTCCTAGGTATTAGATTCTGGTATTCCTAACAGTTGACCTTGACCCCACTTCGATTAATGATAAATCTAAGGTATTCCTTTTCCTCTTTATGGAATTCACATTTTATTGGTTTGATCTTCATTCCTGATCCTTGTATTGTGGTCATGATATTGCTGATATCCTTCAGGTGGTATTGCATGTTTTCTGTGTAGATGAGTACATCGTCTAAGTATACGATGCAACATATATCAAGGTACTTATTGAGTACCTTGTTGATCCATATCTGGAATGAAGCTTGTGCATTGGTTAGCCCGAAAGGAATAACCAAGTATATGAACATTCCGTATCTTGAGGCGAATGTAGTTTTCCATTCGTCTCTTGCCTTGATGCGTATATTGTGGTATGTGTCCTTGATATTGAGTTTGGTGAAGTATTTTGCTGACTGTAGTCTGTCCAGTACTTCTCCAATTAAGGGTAGTAGATATCGATCTTTCTTGGTAACCCAATTGAGGGCTCTGTAATCCACACATAGTCTCATTTTTCCATCTTTCTTTTTGATGAATAATATTGAGGATCCACCTGATGCGAAAGAGTCTCCGATCCATCCTCGCTTTAGGTTCTGCTCGATGTACTTCCGAAGTTCTTCTAACTCTGCTTGTCGTAGTGCGTATATCTTCTTGTAGGGAATCTCTTTTGTTTTTCCCGTTTTCTCATCTTTGTCCAACTGAATTTCATGATCGATTCTGGGTCTTCGGGGTTGTAGCTCCGTAGCTTCCTCTTCTTGGAATAGGTTCGTAAATTGTTGATATTCCTTTGAAATCAATTCTTTCCATCCCTTTTTGCTTTGGTATTTCTTGTATTCGATTGCTAGTTTAGTACTGATGTTGATTTTCGTCAGGACCACTTTTTGATCTTCGTATATCCATTTGAGAATCCCTGTTGTATCTCCTCTTCGATAGGACTGTCCAAAGACTTGTGCTGTGATCTCTTTGATCTCAATTCTTTTTGTTGTATCAGGCTGGTTTTGGTCCATGCTTCCAAATCCCTTGTCTCCTCTTGTGGTTTCTTCCAGCTGATCTACTTTGTGCAGATCCTCTTGGTTGATTATTTCGATGATCAACTGTGCAATTCGATCACCCTTTTCAACTTCGTTGCCCTCATGAGCCAGGTTTGCCAGGACCACTTTGATTTCACCTGTATAGTCAACATCTATCACCCCTGCCATGGTCATGAGTCAACGTTTGACTGCTAGACCACTACGGGGTGCTATTCGTCCATAGGTACCTTCTGGTAGTCCGATGGCTATTCCTGTTACTATTATTGCCTGCCTGTTGGCAGATATCTTGATTCCTTCATTGGCATACATGTCGTGTCCTGCTGTCTCTTTGGAACCCTTTGTAGGCACTTTTGCCTCTTGGTCCAACTCTTGTATCTGGACTCTCTTATCTTGCTGCATCTCGGTGAACTTTGCATGCAAAGTTTGTTCTTCCGCTTCTTTTATCGGTGTTGAGTAGACCACCGGTGAACTGTTGAGACATTGTATCGTACATAGTTCGCTTGTAAAGGTCATCTTGTTCTCGTTCCAATCTATTGTCAGATTATGTTTTCACAACCATGGCATCCCGAGGACTATCTCATGGCTCTTGAGATCTGCTACCTGAAAGGTTACCGTTTCCCTATGGCTGTCAATATCCATAGGTACTCTCACTTTATGGGTTATAGGACTCATTGCGCTTGGCTTTCTATCCGCTATGTAGACTTGCCTCACTTTCTTCGCTTGTTTGGTGTGGAGGCCGTATTTGTCGCAGATTTCCTTATCGAGGAAATCTTTGGTAGCCCCGGAGTCAAGCATTGCATATATTGTTGTTTCATCATTTTCTTTGTTGTATATCTTCGTCTTGATCATCAATGATCCCCATCTTCTTCCTCCCTTTTTGTGTGTCGCGCCGTGTAGTAGTTCGCTAATGTGATGTGTGTTCTTATCTTTTCTTCTAGACGTATTCTTTCTTAGACAGGTTCAGAGCAGGTCCTGCTCTTGATTTGTCTAACTCCATTTACTTGCCTGGTGGTAATGCTCGACTTTTACCTCAAGCTGCTTGCCGTTTGAAGGTTCCGTCTACATTCCTGGATGATTGGACCACCCTGTGTGCTATAGTTTTTTCCGAGTTGCTTCTAACCATGTTTAGTTTGCTTTCCTTATCTATCGCCCAACTTACAAATCATTCTGCTATTGTATAGTGCAAGTCGGAGATTCCCCATGCATCTCAGAGTCTCTTGCTGCAGTTTCTTAGGAGGATGATGTAGAGAGTAGCATCATCAAATTCGGCCTCGTATTCCAATAGTCAGCATTCGTTCCAGTATGCCAAAAAGGTTTGTTTTTCTTATTGGAGTTTCTTCAGCTTTCATCTTGCTGTCTCTTTAGCGTTGGGATCCCGGAATTACTCAAAGAGTGTTGCCTTAAACTCTTCGTACGTGACCCATTTCCTCTGTTTTCTTCATCTTGGAATGGCATGATCCATTGTCCCGTGAGTCCTCTTGGTAGAGATTCTACATATCGAATCTTGCTCTCATCATGGTTTTCTCCATATCTCTTGACAGCAAAATATCCTTCGCACTGTGCCAAGAATATTCATAGCTTGTCTTCAGCTCCTTCGTATATGTTGGGTTCTTTTGCTTTTGGTCGTTGGATGTTTCCTTTTCCTGTGTTTCGTATTGCTGCTAGAAATACTAGAAATTGATTCTTTGTCATTCCAACTATGCTAGTACCTAGTGCGGGAGCAACAGGAGCCGGTGGCATAAGTACTGCTAATCCTGACATTCTCTCAGGTCGTGGAGTTCCGAGAGGGAGGCTATCAACTGGTGATCCTTTCTTTGGGGTTACTGGGCTTACTCCCCATGAAGGGTCTGCTGAAATGTGATCTAGGACGTCAATGAATCCCCCTAGGTTGAGGTTTTGATCATCGATGTCGATATCTCCTTCCCTATCTGGGTTAAAGGATGCCATCTTATATCATTTGGCGTCGCACTAGGTGATGCTTTGTAATGTAATGATCCCTCCTCGGATAGTTCGTTCTTGGTAATGGGAAAGATACTTCTCTTCTTTTTTTCTTCTTCCTTCGTCTTATGATGGAGCTGAGCCTCTGCCTACGCCTACGTTACCGATAGTACAAGACCTTCATCGTCTATCGGGAATGCCTATTGTAAGCTTTCTCTCACTCTTCTTCGTGAAGAACTTTTCTTGGCGTAACAATAACGTTGTAATAAGGATAAAGATTGTAAAGGTGTTTTATACTTGTTAAAGTAATAAGTAAGAAAAGTACTTAGAAATCAATCTAATTTTATTTAAACTCGTACCACCAACACTGGCATACGACAAGCCTCGGGGCTGGGCCCCCAGGTTGTCACATCCCGGATACCACTCTCCACGAACTAACTAAACCTCCAACCCCGTACCTCAAACATGCCCACACCATGCTCCAACACGAACACTAAATACAGAGCCCTCATCGGTCAAGAAAATCCTCCTCAGCCCAGCCTACCCACCAGCCAAGTTACCCGTACAAAATATAAAAATTCCACTATGGCCACCTGAATGTAACCCTGCGAAAACCTCCTCCACAATAGAAACCCATCCGTGCACCCCTATTCAATGATCCCAGGACACTCTGCTGACCGCCCCGGCACCCGTCCCCATTCCCAAACAAAAGAAACACCCACGAGCCCAAGCGCATACACCCGAGGGAAAGCCGACTTACAGGGCGCAGCCTCCCTAGCTAAGGGGGTACGAACTGTGGTAGAGAATCTGGGGTACACCACTGTGGCAGTGCAGTCCAAAAACCTCGACGGAAGCAGCCAGAACGAGACAATCCCCAAGTAGCTGGCACCTGACCGAACATACCCAGGTATTCAACTCATCCTCCAACTCCCAGCCCGCTCCGCGGGCGGCAAACCGGTTAAGGTGATGAACCTTCCAAGTCGGGAACAAGTGGCATGGGTGAGGTCTGGTCTCGTTTGACCCTGCGCTTCTTGGTTTTCTTTCTTTTCTCACCCCTAGGTGCAGGTCTAGTAACAGGTGTGAACGGGCCACCCTCATTACTACCCACCGCCACAGGAGGAACACCACCAGAGGCGTAACCTCAACCAGCCACAGGCTCAGCCACAGGCTCAGCCACAGAGGACTCAGGCACCTTCCCCCCCGAAGGGAGTGATACCCCTGTAGCTGGTGTTACCACACCAGGTTCCACCCCACCCATACCAGGAGCAAGCGCCACCTCGAAACCCGACAAATCAGGAACAGGACTACGCACACCACTATTCACAACCATAGCTGCAGGGGGGACAGGAATAACCACCGGCGCAACAATCTCCCAAGGGAGCTCCTCCGCTTGACTCTGAGAATTCACAGGGTCTAGCCCACCCCCCACAACCGAGACCACAGTAGTTACCGAAGTGACCGAGGGGACAGGCGAAGAGGGGATAACCGTAGAAGCTTCAGCCGCCAAAATTGTAACCAAACTGGGAACAGTGTCGCATTCAGAGGCCAGGGCAGCTGACAAAGTAGATATCTCTTTCTCAGCGCGATGAAATCGCCGAGAAAGGACAGAGACGTGATGCCGAAGGCAAGAGACTTCGGCTTCCAGGGTGAAGTTCTTCTCGACGGCACAAGACAGAACCACCGATGAACGTAAAGCGGATGTAGTGGAAGGGACAGAGGCTCGCTTAGCCATTGTGACCATGAGGAGGTGACTTAATCGAACAAACGTAAAGATAAGCAACAGGAAGAATGGAATTTCAGCAAACGTGGGAGGAGGTATAACGACGAAGCCCTCGAAAGGTGTTTGAAGTTAAAGACTTGAAGCCCATCGTGAGATAGAAATCAAGGGCTCTGATTGGATTGGCACCGAACCTTCATGTTCCGACATGGGGTGAAAGGACGAGGAAAAGTACTTAGAACAAAGCGTGAAAAACTTATCCGCCTCAACTGCATCGGCCTCCTTATATAGTATTCTTCCTGCCCATAGTCATGTGATCCAAAGTGGTCACATGTGTGAAACCAAATCATAACAAACTAGTCATATGACCAAAGTGGTCACATGCTCAAAACCCATGACCTCATAGTGAGGTCAGGTGCAAAAACTCATAAACCAATCATAACGTAATAAATAAGTCATATGACTCGACTGAGTCATATGCATGAAACCCATGACCTCATAACGAGGCCATGTGTGAAACATAAATCATATGTACAAGGCTTACCCGCAAGGCACACTCACAAGGCATACTCGCCAGGCACACAGCCCATGACTCATATTTGAGCCATGTGCAAAAGCATCACAAATCCCACACATAACAAATCATATGACTTGAATGAGTCATATGTGTGAAACAATAACATACCTGTAACTCATCACCATGTGTCACGTGAAAACCTTTTTCATGCCAAGCCACGTTCATGACAATATGTCAAAAACTGTGACATATGCTAAAAGACAAAAATGGCTAAACATGTACCATATGGATTACTGAAATCGAACGAAGTTCCCGAGCGACAATGGGAAACGATTACTATGGATTTCATCATGGACATACTGGCATCAGATAAATGTGATAGCATCCTGGTCGTAGTGGATCATCTGATCAAAATAAGTCATTTCGTTCCAGTCAGAAAAGATATTGACACGAGGGATTTTATACAAATATTCTTCCAAGAAGTCTTCCAACTTCACGGCCTCCCAAAGAATATCATTACTGACCAAGGAACACTATTCACATCAGGACTATGGAAGAAAAGTAACTGGAGAAATGGGGATACAAAGCAGGCTGAGCTCAGCATTTCCCCTGGAAACTCATCAACAAACAGAAACGTTAAATGCGATACTCAAACAATATTTACCGGCCTACGTCAATTACCAACAAGATGATGGGTACAAAATGCTATCAATGGCCAAATTCGCATACAACAATGGAATGCAAGAAACGATCGCCATGACATCCTTCTTTGCGAATCATGGACATCATTCACAAAGTCAGACCACATATCACACGATTAATGGTATTATACTGGACAAAACTAATATGGGAAAACTACACAAGACATTACAATACGAGATGGGTCAAGTACAACAAAGGCACAAAGAACAATACGATAAGCACTAAAGACTAGATCCGAATATACAACTGCGAGATATGGTATGACTAATACCACACAATATCCATACCACATGACTATCACAGAAATTGGACTACAAGAATATCGGACCATTCAGGATACTGGAAAAGGTGGGCAGCCGAGCTTATAAACTCGACCTTCCACCCTCAATGTGAATATACAATACATTTCAAATCTCACTCCTCGAATTACACAATGACAAGTTTCCATTATAAACAATTATTCCTCCTCCTCTGATCGAACTTGATGGAGACCCAGAATACAAGCACGACGAAATAGTCGATTGTCACTTCTTCTATAGTCACCCAGAATACCGAGCCAGGTGGACGGAATATTGGCCCGAATATGATAAAACTTGGTACTTCGCACAGAACTTCGATCACGAACAAGATGCCATCTCAACCTTCTACCAGCGATACTCAGGCAAGCCCGGCCCAGGTAAGGATCACGTTCAACCAAGACAAAAGTGAGGGAAAGGCTCCCGTCCCATTGCAACAACATGAGGGCTGGGGCGATAGCCTCTGCCAAACCACACCAACCAGCCCCAAATGCTTATTCATGTAGCGGACCAATGAAGAACTCAGGAAAAGGAAAAAACAAGCACAGCATAATGCCATGTCATAGATGGTAAGCTACGACGATGGATGTCCGACACACTACGGGGACAAGGAAGACTTGGAATAGTTCCAGAGAGAATCCAACAGGTTCGTTCCATACCCGGACCATGCCCTAAAGCACTGGAAATAGTGCTTCAACAACACATGCAAGATACACAGGATGAAGAAAATCTTTGTGGAATACTATCCGCAGAAGGATGGGACAAAAAAAGGATTGGAAGGAAAAGATACCATGGCATGGCAGAGTGCTAGGACCTCGAGGATGAGGCCCAGGGAGGGGGGAGCCTAAAACTCATCGACGGAAATGGAACTGGATACTAGGAGCCTACACAGGCAAATCTGAGGACTGCGGGAACAATTTGGTCAGGCCGAAGCCACAATTTTGGCAAACGACAAAACGATCGTGGAGCTATGACAGCTGAACGATACTCAGAGGTACACAATCGAGATGGCCAACCTCACCTTGGAACTGGTGAGGGTAAGATGGAGGGAAGCGGACAACCAGTCCAATAGGCTTCGGAGGTCCATACGCTCAGCAGGACAGGACCGATTGAGGCTTAGGGGAAGAGCCTGATGGGACTAAGGCTTAGGAGAAGAGGAGCTAATGTCACAAAGGTGGCTTGGCGAGGAAAAGGTTTTCATATAACATATGGTTATGAGTCACCAGTACATTATTGTTTCACACATATGACTCATTCGAGTTATATGATTTATATTGTATGGTATTTGTGATGATTTCGTACATGGCTCAAATATGAGTCATGGGATGTGCGCCTGATGAGTATGCCTTATGAGTGTGCCTTGCAGGTATGCCTTGTGCATATGATTTATGTTTCACACATGACCTCATTATGAGGTCATGGGTTTCACACATATGACTCAGTCAAGTCATATGGTTTGTTTATTGTGTTATGATTGGTTTATGAGTTTTTGCATATGACCTCACTATGAGGTCATGGGTTTTGAGCATGTGACCATTTTGATCACATGACTTGTTTGTTATGATTTAGTTTTGCACATGTGACTACTTTGGGTCACATGACTACAGGCTGGAAGAACGCTCTATAAGGAGGCCGATATGGCTGAGCAGGATAGGTTCTTCATGCTTTGTTCTAAGTACTTTTCCTCGTCCTTGCCATCGCTTCGCCCTATGCGTTTCTTTCGCACCCATGATAGGCCTTGATGCCTTGGATTCTGGGGGAAATATCTGAGTTCGTTCAGTAGTTCCTGATATCTTTGGTGTTGAGGTCTGTTAGGCATTGCATGGTGAATTACTTGTTTGCTTCTTGTTTCATTGCCTGATGGTTTCTCACGATGCTGTTACTTCGAGCTCCTCATCACAGTTGCTTACGAGTCCCTGTCAGTAAAATGTCTTCAGCTTCCTGTCTATAGTCTACTTGCAGGGTCGCGTTTGATTGGGGGGGATGGAACATTGTGTTTGGGAGGATCACCCATATCATTCGTTGGGCCAGCTCATATTTGTGTTAAGCGTTAATGGAGTCCTTAGTTCTTACAATACAAAAAGCCCTTGGGTTAGACTGATGACCTTCCCACACTTCAACATATCATACTAGCCACATCATTCCTCAGGTGGCAGGGCGGTACCCACCCAGCCCCTCTTCATTACACTACGTTTCTACAGTTGGAATCCAACGCTGTTGTTTATTGCCGTTCCCTTAGAGTTTTAGTTCTTGTGGAATTTACGGTGATTCAGTCCGGTGTCTCCTCCTTACCTTGGCAGGGATGGCTTTGACCCTGAAAAATCTTACCTACAAGAGTAGTCCTCTGTTGCAACCTGGGATGGTCTGCAACTATTGGCTGCCAGCCACTCGCGGTGTCTGTGTGTTTGGGTGGTTCGGTTGTAGATCATGGTTGGCCGCTTTACCCATTGCAAGTGGAGCCTACCTTCTGTTTGTCTGCTCCTGTTCATTCGCCCTCCCCCTTCTTGTCGCGTCAGTTGGGGATGCCTCCTGCCTGTTGTTCGGTCCATACCTGTTGCCAGACCTGTGGAGCTAGCTTTGGCTAGCTCTGCTTACTCTTTTCCACCTCAGTCAGACTTGGGTTGGGCTGCGTTGGATGGTGTGGCTAGTGCCACTGCCTTCGGGTGTTGGTGCTGCCTCCTTTGTGGCTCTCAGCTGTAGCTAGTAGGCCCCTCTTGGCTATGTAATGTTGAGGGTTGGGGCTCTGTTAGCATGGCCAAGACCAGTGGCTTCCTAATGGGGCTGAGTATAGGCTGTCCTGTAGCTGTCGGATGGTTGATCTGTCTGAGGGGCTGGGGGGGCTGGATGGACTCTGCGGCATTTGTTGTGTAGGGCTTGGGGGGGGCTGATTGGGAGGGGAGAGGCACCTGCGAGCACCGGTCAGGCCTGCATCAGGTTGGGCGAGGTCTAATTAAGTGTTTCCAGTTCGGCTCAATCTGTTGGGTGAAGCTGCTGAGTGCTGCAAAGCTTTCCGGTGGCCTGGCTGGCTGATGGCCACCTGTGTGGATCGTGGGCTGCGACCTCCTGGTTGGACTTATTTGGATCTTGCGCGCTGAGCGCTGTGAGGTTTGTTTGGTTTCTTTAGTTGGGCTACGGGTTTGACAGGAGGAGGCATGGCACTACAGGTAGGAGATAGGCCCTGCTGACCTTTTCAGTCTGTCACTACCTCTATGTATTTGTTATGTTTGTTTTGCTTTATTTGGGCGACAGGCAGCAGGTACAGGTCGTCCTCACTGGGACGCTCTTCGGAGGCAACTGGCAAAGTGGGTTCATAGGGTCGACGGCCTGGCATGTGGGTACGAGAGGTGGATATGTGGGTCGCCTCCTCCCTGCCATTGTGCCGCCTGTAGGTTTCATTTGCTTGTATATTGGTTTTCTACTGTGGTGGAGGTTTTGTGGGACAGTGTTTAGACCAAGTGGTAGTGTTTTATGTTTGTTGGGTAAGGAACCTGGTCGGGTCGGTCTTTTGCTCAGCTTAGGCTACGCTTAGTGCTAGTTGGCTTCATACCAAAGGGGCTACAGACTTGGACCGGGGCGGGCACTAAGTTGTTTGATGGTTTTGTAATGAGTTTCCATGTGGGCATGACTCGAGGATGGTAGGTACGGGACCGTAGACTTAGTTAGCTTAGGACTAGTAGTATACCGGTTAGCAGTATCTCTGTGCTGGCGGGAGCTCATCGTATGCCAGTGTTGGCGGTACCAGTTCAAATAAAATTAGATTGAATTCTAAGTACTTTTCCTACTTATTACTTTAACGAATATAAAACACCTTCACGATCTTTATCTTTATTGCAACATTATCGTTACGCCAAGGAAGGTTCTTCATGAAGAAGAGTTAGAGAAAGCTTACGATAGGCGTTCCCAGTAGAAGACAGAGCTCTTGTACTATCCGTAACATAGGCAGAGGCCTAGTGCTATCGTATGACTAAGAAAAGAAACAGAAGAGGAGAAGTATCATTCCCCGTCGCCAAGAACTAACTCTTCAAGGAGAGATCGTTACAGTTCTCCTCTACTCTGGCAATCAACTACCTCTCGTAATCAGGATTTAATTGAGTAAAGCTGTGACTTAATGATATTAAGTTTTACCATTTTGTTTCTGCAGGCTCTATTGCTAAGACACTGAGATTTTATTAAAATTGTTCCCAGAAGAATTCATCTCGCTTCAGTCACAATCTCAGGATCCATCTTCCTAGAGAGACCCCCTGTTATAGCAGAATACAAATATTGAAGTACCTCCTGAGCTTTTAGACATCATCAAGTAATGGAGAAGAGACCTTAACAATATAATATTGTTTACACTATTCTAATCTATTTTACATCACTCTTAGTGGTTATAAACTAAATGCATAGCCCTTGAAGTCTTCCTAGACAAATCTCCCTTAATAACAAATCCTGATTGGCCTAGATGATTCTGAGTCTTTACAGATCATCTCTACCTAACTGCTAATTCCTTTTTTCTTCTGTCGTAAAGTATGGTGGAGCCTTGAGAATTTTTCTATGCGTTTGCATCATGGCCTTTTCATAATCCATATACGGTAAAAATGGTAAAATCAAAAAGATGAGTTACAACTTTGTCTTTTACAATTCAAAGCAAGAACTACAGTTTTATGCTTTCCCTGATACTAATAGTAAATGAAATACCATATAACTGAGATAGAAGGGGAGCATGAATTGAAGCAAGGAATACTATCATGCGAAAATTTTCCTGAGCATTTATATAGAGTGGGGGGGCACATTCTTCCTGAGATTTGTAGTCAATGAAAAAAAAGAAACAAACTCAGTCATAGTTACTATTGTTAGCTATAAGATAACACCAGAATTATGGTTTAGCCCACAGGACAAAAAGGACAAAGTCATAGCAATATGAGCATACACAACTCCATTATGGTATACTAGAAAGTTTCCACTGTTTGCATAGTATAGTCAATGTTTACCTCAGAGTTTTCCTACAGCACATCTGCGTTCGGTGGGACATGATATATTTCACTTACACAATGCTTAATCGTGCCAAGGTTGCAGCGCTTGAGCGCTACAACCTCTAAAACTTCACTAGCTCAGCTTTCAGGGGCACTCATCCTGAGTGCCTGACAGCGTAATGAAAGATTACAGCTCAACGATAGATTGTAGCTCAATACAATTTTGTAGCTCAACAACTCATTGTAGCTTAACATCGGCTTGTAGCTTTATACAATTTTGTATCTCAAAGTCAGCTCAAGGATCAATGAGAGTCTATAGCTTAATGATAGTCTATGTCTCAATAATAGCTTATAGCTTAAAACTGCCTATAGCTTAATAGAATTTTGTAGTTCAATACTATTACTTAAAGACTTCATAAAAGTTGTGAGTATAAAGTATTTAAATAGATTAAGTTCCATGTAGTATCCCTTTAATAAATGAACTCCATCATCTCAACTTCAAACTCTTTCTATATATAAATCAGTTATGTCTTCTTCATCTGCTCTCATTCCTCCAAGTCAATGTGTGAAGGCATATTAAGAAATTGAAGTATGGATCCAGGCCAGAATTACCTTCCTCAATGTGACTGGTGAAGATACACCCAATATTGCTGCACTAGCTCACAAGTATAAAGTTCCAAAGCAGCGATTACGCAGAAGGTAGCAGGGTCAACCATCTAGACAAAAACGACCTGCAGCAAAATTGAAAGCTCTCTGAGGACCAGGAACTAGCTATTTGTCAATATCTAGATTGGTTGGATAATATCAGTACCAGTACCTAGTTGCTAATGGTCACAGGTTGTGCAAATAGAATTCTACAAAATACACAGACTGGAATGCTTCCTACACCTACTGTAAGTGAACATTGGGTACGAAGATTCCTCAAACGTCATCTAGATTATTTTATTCGCAAGCAACGCTCAATTAACATTGATCGAAAAAATGCTTACCATCCTGATACCATTCGTGAATGGTTTGATAAATACAATACTATATGTCAAAAGTATATGATTCAAACCTGTGATTGATACAACTTTGATGAAACCGGTTTCCGTATTGAAATTGGTAGAGATCAATGGATTATTACTCGAGATCCAAATAGACAAGCATATCTGGGCAGTTTAAGTAATTGCGAGCTCGTTTCTGTTTGCGAAACAATTAGTGCTGCTGGATTTGTACTGCCATCCATGATCATTATTCCAGGCATTATTTATCAGAAACCCTGGTACACAACAATATCTATACCAGATAACTACCTTGTGGGCATGTCAAATACTGGACACAATAACGATTATCTGATGATAGAGTGGGTATACCACTTTGAACAATTCTCCTCTAAACACCAAGCTGGTACCTATCGACTCCTCATTTTGGATGGGTTTGGCTTCCATTGTACTAAGGAGTTCCTTGACGACTGCGACCAGTATCATTTTATTATCTTTTGTTCTCTCCTACATTCGAGCCATCTTCTGCAACCTTTAGATGTTGTCATATTTCAGCCATATAAGCATTACTATGCTGAATCAGTTGAAGCAGCTACACAAACTGGTTGTGGAGATTTCGATAAATGTAAATTTTTAGACAAAATTTACACAATCCGAGAACAAACCTTTAAGTCATCTACTATCATATCCGCATTTCGTGCAACTGAACATGTCCCCTATAATCCTGAAGTGGTAATTTCCAAATTACGGGAAGCGGCTATACCAGTAGTCCAACCAGTTACCGAACCTTCTGAATCCTCTACAACTATTCCTCTTA